>NW_019214443.1:0-176646 GCF_002532875.2 Varroa jacobsoni
TTTACTTGGTACTTATGTTAAATTAATGTACGCACCAGGAATTTTCAAAAAAAGTTAAGATTATATTGAGTAACGAGTAATAGATAGCGTATCTTTATTATTCAAAAATTGATTTTTAATAGCACAGACTAAAAGATAATCGGTCTTGACTCTTATAAGGATTTTCCGAAAGCTTTATGTATACAGTAATTAAGTTCTAACGAAGACCAAGGAAGTGTTTTTTTTTTTTTTTTTTTTTTAATGTTGTATTCGTTGAACGTAATCAACGACAAAAAAGACCGGCTTTATGTATAAAAAGCACCTTTATTAGTGAGCAAGCACGAAAGTTTCGAGCCGTAATTAGCCTTTATGTTTTTTTATCGTATAAGTTTTCACTGTTCCAATAACAGTATACACCGGTGATTTTCTGCCGGGTTTGACATTCCCTCTCTTGCTCTACAATGCATTCTGTAATATTCAGCGACTGCTGAAAGCGATGAAACCGGACCGATAGCTGGTTGAAGACCGTGACGCGATGGTGGACCTTGAGGGTCCTTCCTTTGGGATCTTATTACTTGTCCCAATAAGCCTAGTGATCACAATTCTAGATGTCAATATTTCCCCATGCAGGCAAGAAAGTAGTGTTGAAGAAAGAAAGGTATTCAGCGGACCACTTTCATCTGAAATCTCCGTATGATTGGCATCATATCACGTAACTGCGGAAAAATACGCTGTACGATTTTGCCGGCTGGCAGCTATTACATATATAAGGCACTTCGGATCACAAATGTTTTTAAATGAATAAACAAAATTACTAATACCGCATTTTTGAGGTAGCCAAGGAAGCTAAGTACTGATGAATTTTTTAGCTGATAGATATGGTCGTAATCGATCGTAACGTATAGAGCTAAAGCATTTTCTTCAAATCTACTCCTTTCTCACTAAGTTGATTTTTTAATTCGGGGTTGGGACAGGGTCCAATCCATGTGAGTCTTAGTTCATTGCTGAATTCATTAAAACGACTATGGGGGCCGAAGATGAATGCATATTTTGCTTAACCCTGATACAGAAGATTAAATAGCAAGACATGATGATTATTATTGTATATGAACGCGTCTGTACAACCAGAATAATGATAACATTCGTCAAATGCGATGTAGACCTGATTTTCCTTTGTCAGGACAAAAATGCCTGCATCGTTCGGTACTATAAATAATAGGCATCCGTGCATTGGAAGTCACCCGCTGTGAGATATTGTTGATTTGATAATGTGAAAACAAATAGGCCCAATGTCTGAAATTACATATGAATTGATTAAACTGATCCTCTCTTGAATTAGTTCACTACCTCCGCCAGAATATAACATACGACACTGTCAAGTGTGATTTTAAAATTCGAATAGTCATAAAAAGGTTTGTCTGATACTATTTATCGTTTATATTCTACTGTCTTAAGGACAGAGGAAGCAATAAGATATTCTAGTTTTTACACTATTTTTTAATTGAAAAGGTGTATCTACATCTTGGCGACCGCTTCCAAAAGCCACCCTAAATAGAGATCTGTTTTTTCTTTTAGATGGTGCCGCTGTCGACTTATAGTGACTATTTTCAACATGACAAAACATAGGATGCAACCCTTTATTTAATTTACCAGTAATTGCAGATCTTTCTTTCTATCACAGTCGGTAACAATTTTATCCTTGGTGCAGAAAGTTGTACTACTATTTGGATCGACTGGCCGGGTAGATGTCAACGTGTTTTTTGTTGTTATTAAAGATGCCTGTATGTTCCGCGACGCACTTTGAACGTTTACTATGGTGTTATAGTTTGAAATTATGGTGATACTTCATTCTATAAGTCTATCTATATATTTTTGAGTAATATATTGTTCTTGACAGATCGTTCGCTGTTTAAGACTATGTCACTTGGTCGTTTGTTTCTATTATAATGATAAATGTAAATATTGCAAAGAAGATAATGGTAGTGTGGATTTTTTTCCCTTGGGGATTGTGGGGAAGGGATTGTGTTCCCTTCATTGTTATTTAAACTGATAGCTCAAATGAGTTAATATCTGTAGACAGCTCTTTTTTTTTAGAAGCTTTTTCTCTTATTTTTTAGAAGCTCTCAATGGTGCGATGGCTTTATGCTCATGATATTTCCGTCGTTGTTCCTCACTACCATTGTACTGATGATCGGCCTTGTTCTGTACCAGTTAGCTTCCATTGCGGTTAACGTTACGGCCGCTTTTAGGAGTTCTGCTAGCTGTTGCCAAAGGTGTGGTCATTTTGTCGATAGGTGGATATCCTTTTGTTGTGTCACCTTCTAGTTCAATATCCTTCGCCATCGGAGCTGACCGGCTCATCAGTGTTATTGTCTCTTGAGCACTCTGAATTAATCCCTTTAACCTGTGTGTGATATTTAGGACAGGGATAAGCTAATTCATGTTCATTTGTATTGTTATTATATATTTTTAGTAAGGCCACCATGCCGCAGAGCATCATATTGTGAGCATACGCCTATTTTTCCGTACATTTATCCGCATCTTCAGCTTACTTACTTCAATCCTTAAAGCTATATTTTCCGCTTCCAGTCGTTCTGTTCTACAATATTTTGATTACTGCTTTAAAGCCCTCATCTTTCGCTTGCGCTTTTCCTTCAGCCCTTTGAATATCTGCCAGGAATATCGTCAAGTGTTCGTGTTAAACCTTATGTGCTGTTTTGAGACATGCTGCCCCGGAAGACTCGCACGACGTATTTTATCTTAAACGTTTTTCTAGTTTATTAGAGTTTACAAATCAAAGATTTTCAGAAAGCTAGTAATCACAACCAGGCAGCTAATTTTCACTATAAGCGCTGGTAAAGCAGAGAAACAGTAAGCGTCAAGCGCATTTGACGATAACCAGTATCGATTTAGATCACACTCATTATGCCGAGAAAGTTATTTTCACCTGTTTCACCCTTTAAAATAAGGACTCGTCTGTTGAAAAAAAGGCCGCAGCTAATTCAACCTCTTGCAAAAATGAGTTGAATATTTCGCCTGTAACGCGACTAGTGCTTCTATTATAAATAGTGTTCTAAATACATACCTGTAATCTTTACTACTCTGCTTTTACGTGACCTGAAACAAATAGAATTACATGTAATAGAACAAAGCTGAGATGTATATTTTTGCCAACTCTTCATAGTGTAATGATTGTGACGATTATCTTAATTTTCTTCAAGCATTGTGAGGAAAAATTAATAGAACTTTGTATTCAGTAAGCTAACAAGATAACCATTGAACAGCCTCTGTACGCATATTTCTTAATACAGATAGTTACATATATAAATCTCAAGTGAGACCACTAAATACAGTTTATCATATCACATCGTATCAATTCTTGAAACCAAAATCCGCTTGGCGCATCGGTAGGATAGTTCGTTGTTGTCAGAAATTCTTTTTTTTTTTTTTTTTTTTTTTTTATATATAGTTCACGGTAATGCGTGTGTCTGTTAGTAAAGATCTAAAACTCTAATACCTGACGCGTTGTTTCAGCCAAGCTGTCTCGAAGATCACCGCCAAGCACTAATTGACTGGGCAAAGATTGTTGATGTTTTGTGGAAATCAAGGTCTGTATTTTTAGACTCTGCTCTTATAGATATCCTATATTAGTTTGGACCTCAGCTTTGTATATTCTTTGTGTTCATTAGTGATCTTATAGTAGATTAGCTAAGCATGTCTGTAGAATAAGGTCTTAACCAAATAGCATGAGTCTACTAAGTCTTATATGTTACAGGCCATACAATGTTGTACATTTGTACAAACGTACGTCTTCTATGTAAAATATATGACTAGCTAACCTTTGTGAACGACTACCAATCCCGATAGCTGACTTTTATTAAAATTATTGCAAAAACATTTGAGCTAGATAACATTTGTAAGTTGTCTATTTTTATTTCCTTTCATCTCTGGCTACGATGCTACCTAGAGATATGTTCCTAGCAGGCCATAGTGAGAATTGTCTATGAATCGTTCGGTCCCAGGTGTGTGCGTTTTTTAGTGTTTTTTAGCTCGCTTTCTAACAAAAATGTAACGACTACATCACCCTCGACAGGAAACGTTTATTTGCATGGTGGCCCGTTTCGGTCGGTAAGATATGTACTTGACCTTTAAGTAACAAGAGCACGTTGGTTTTAATCATTTCCTCAAATATATGGATCTGGTCAAAAAGTCTTTTTTTTTTTTTGTTTTTTTTTTTCTCTATAATTATGCGATTTTGCCAACTTTCGTACAAGTAGATCGACCTAGAAGTTCATTCTTTCTATAGGCACAGTGGAATAAAATTCAGATTTTGACCACGTTGGTATAAAGGCGTATTTTAAACGGTTACTACGAAATTATTTAGATTGTCTTCTCAGTAATGTAACCCTGCGGCCTTGCATCCCTTCATTATTAGTAAGTTTGTCATGTCTAGCCGATGGCCGCACATCCAAACCGATTCCAGAACGTTGTGCTTTAGGTGTTAGGCTTTACTCGTATTCTTTTCTACGGAGACTGACTGTCGCTCATCTTGCAATTATTCAACGACATTTTGAAGCTCCTTGGCTGCTGTTCTATCATTCCTACAATTAGTCTATTTTTCTATCACCATTCTCTGGTGTTATTTTAATAACTCTGTTATTATGTTAGAGGAGGTTTGCAAGTCTTGTTTTGTGGCCTCGATAGTAAAATCTTTGCTGTTGTTCGATCATCTTCTGGCTGCTATTCTCTATATATCTCAAAACGTTAAGGCGGGCCACTTGCCAGTAAACTTAAAAAGCGATAAAACAAACGCAACTACTGCCCGTTTGCTTTGCTCAATTCCTATCTGTAGGCTAACAAGTTTCTTTAAAAAAATTTAACAAGAGTTCTTTCTTTATTTTCTTTAAAGAGTATGGCGTTAATGTGTGAATCTAATTTTTTCCTTTGTTTAGGGTTGACTAATAAACTCGTCTATTAGTTGATAACATAGGTAAATAAGACTTTAATTCATTGACTCGGAAAATGTAGCCTGAAACTTGATTTTTCCTATTGAGATTTTTTCGGACTGGTTGTCATGCCACACCTTAATTCTCCAACCTGCTGTTGCTTGTAAATACCGTTTCCTGAAGGATACGGCACCAAACTAGTGCTAATTATATAAAACATTATGGTGCATGTTCCCATCAAGCGCATTCAAAAAGTCGTATAAAGATAATGGCGTTAAACATTTCCGTGCGATAACGTAGCGCACAAAAAAAAAGCAGCTAATTCTCAGAAGTTTCGGCAAATACGTTATTTCCATTCTGTCTGTTTCCATTCTATCAGTTCCAGTCTGATTCCAAGCTAACGTTCACTCATTTGTCAAGTTCATCTCTTATATAGTTTTACCTTATTGTAGAGTCTTGTCTATTCACGTAGTATGCCACACATAGACAATATAAGGAGATTTCCATTTAATTGTACGAACTGTTGTTTTTGCTTTCAAGATTGAGAAAAAATTACTTTGTTGAGTACGAACAACTACGGTTCACTTAGACTGACCCCTTTTTTTTGTTTTGCATTACAGGGAATTTAGAAAACTAAATAAAAAAGAGTGTAAAAATTGAGACATATTGAAACGAAAGACTTAGCTGGTAATTAATTTGTCACTGATGTGTAGGCATACTATTGGGTGTCAAGGAGCTCGACATAAAAAAAATTGGCTGCGTTCAAAACCCAAAATATATCAGTCAACAGTGAGACCCCTTTTGCAAAGCTATTAAAAGAAATGCCAAGCGGAAAATTTAGCCCCTATATGTCAAAGTTTTTTTTTATCCTGATAACAATTGACCAGACTATTCTCAAATTAAGAATGCTTTTACAAGCCCAGAGCAGGATGCTTTTTTCCACTAATCAACGAGCGCAGGAAAACCGCTACGATCTAAACGATGATCATTTAGATACTACGTTTTCAAATAGTTCAGACATATGTTTGGCTTATTGTGAGTGATTTTTTCCTATTAATCGTGTAACAGACGTCCACGTGGTTCCTGAGAAGTAGTAAAATTGTTATTTTTTATGACATATCGTAGGTACTTGAAAATTGGAAGTTCATGCCCAGTTATCGCATAAAGGGGTCTCACATTTAGTTAGAATAGAAATAGCAGCTTATGCTGCATTTGTATTATTAGGAGCGAAGAAATGTACGAGTAGCTTGCGCATGTATGAAGGAACACATTCGCGTTGAAATTCTCGTCTGGGCATATTTGAGGCCTCAGCCGATAAACCGTAGTGCGGTTCCGTGCAAGTGGCCTGCATTCGATCGTGACTTGCGTTCCTTTTGCTATTTAGGTAACCTCCTTGAATCGGTTATACAAGAGACAGACATAGAAATGCTGTGCCGTTAAGGCTCAACATAGGGACTAGCCGCAACGGCTATAGGATAGAATGACAAATGGTGGCGACCGAAGCGAAAATACGCAATAGGACTATGCATATAGACATAGAATCTACTGAGGGGACACCGCTCTGTCTGACGATAGCCCCAGAAACTGCTGTGCTTTGCAATGTTTGCTTTATCATATCTAACTTCATGCGGTAAGACGGTACAATGATCATGGTAAACTCGAACCAGAAGAGGGTATTTGAAAGTTTGTACGAGTAAACCTAATGTGGTTTTTAATTTTCCATATCACTTAGCTTCAGTGTTACAAGCTTGAAATCCAGTCTGAATGAGTTAATACTTTGATACTCGTTGTTTAGGCTAATCTATTAAAGCATTCAATGCTAGTTCCTAATGAAGTCACCAATTATATTATTCCCTATTGTGTCAATAAAAAAAAAAGTTACTTATATCGTTGATTATCTTTAATCTCACTTGTAAATTTATACCACTGCAAGTTTAAAATCCCAAGCAAACGACTCGCGTAGACTAAGCTTAATAAAAGATCTCTCTATATGTAAGATATTTATTATACGATATAGTAATCCCCAACGCGAATATGCACTCGTCTATACGATCAGAGGAAAACTCCGAAGCATCCATGCGTATCGTTCTTTTGTACGTCTTTTAGTTACAAACAACTAACTCAATGCAACTTTGGCCAAACGAAATGTTCGTGAAATACTGCGTATCAGGTAATCCTGTTTTATATATTTGATCTGCGGCTGATACTTGTGTCTGTGAGTAATATAAGATGTGAAAAGAGATAATTTATTCTTGCAAGATGTGGGTTTTTGAATAGAAAAAATGATGACCTTTTAGTTGGGAAAAAGAAGAGGATTTTTTTTTTTTTTTGTTACTTAATCGCATATTCTATTGGAATAAAATAGGTCTATGTATAAAATGTTTCTACATCATATCCGGGTGCATACAAATAATGATTACTGGGTGTGCTTAAACGTTTCGCTTTCGACAGGGACTGAAGCAAAGACGTACCGTAATATGCAATGTCTTACATGTTATCAGTTAGTGTAGTGTTAATAATAAAAATGATAGAAACCAGTACAATAAACTTAAGGTGTCATCGTCCATCGTATGATAAAAATAAAGTCTGAGGGTATTGATACTGCCTATCTATTATGCTACTAACAGTTTAGGGCCGCAGAGTTTTTATGGCAGATTTTTGGTGCATCGTGAAGTTTCGTTCCGGAAGGAGCTATGCGGAAAGTATAGCCGATTAGGCAAATACTTTTGTTCCTCGAAGTTTTTTTTTCAATAGAGCATAGTTTTGTAACTAATATTAATGTATCAATGCGACCGTCGGCATAATCTGCATGGATCTATTATCAAACGTACGAATATATATATATATATATATATTTTTGTGAAAAAAAAACTTGCATCGCATGATTAGGCGTTGTATTTTTATAAATTAAGCTATATGGTGGAAAAATGTATTACTAGATAGATAGATAGGTATCGCTATTCGACGTTACCTAGATCTTTTTTTAATGCTACACAGTTACGATAGAATGTATTTAATAGCGAAAGAGACGGCGCGCGAAGCTCGACAACTATGTATTAGTATTTATCCATCATATATAGAGCGTTCTATTTGGCGGGCTGGTTGTTCCATTCAGCAATAGTACATCGTTGAACAAAGATAAACTAACCTCTACGCGCTGGACGGTCTACGTTAACTTGAGCTGGGAGCACTTGAAATCGTGTCAAAATGTCATTTATGATGCGCCTAGCGTTTTTTTCCCTTGGCCTGCTATTGACTTAACATTAAATTCCAAGAAAGCTCCGTGTACGTTGCGGGTTAGCTTTTACCAATCTCCCTTGACGCACTGTTACTTGCTTGCAGTTGAATCGTTTTATTATTAATTCTGTACATCGTAAACGCAATTTTCAAAACGAAGCGTGACTGAATTCTCTATTAAGACGCACTCATTTATATTACTAAGAATTTTGTTCATTTTTCTCATATATATATATATATATATATATATATATATATATATATATATAAGCGAAAAAGTTACTGCATTTGCTTTTTAGCCCCAAGTATCCACTGTGGCTCATTTTTATTCACTATTGGTATTTTAGATTATGCATGTATATAAATACAGCTTTTTATAGTTAAAATGGTTATTTAAGACCAAAAAAAAGCCAAAAAGCCAAAAAGGTTAGGCGACATAAACGGAAATATTTCACGTGGATATCTGTGTTATCAATCGAAATTTCAGTCATATTAGAATAAGTTGATAAAATAACTGCCAGAGGGTGACGGGCTAGATAAAGTGAGGTAATCGTCATGGAATAACTGTAAATGTGTACCGTGGTTTAAGGTAAGCTGGATATGACAATAATGGATCAAATTAGTTAAATCAAAAGACCCCGCAGGCCCATCCAGTGTTAAGTCCAAAAAACATTTTTAAAGGGCTTAATAAGACTTCAAAAAGATGAGAAGCTCAGAAACAGTATAAGATTTGAGTTATTCCAATTCTTGTTGATACAAACTGCGAACATTCCCGACCTGGGCACGACAATCTTGTTTTTATATACCCAAGAAATCGACTTATTTTAACCAGTTCTAATACAGCCGAATTAATAGGTTATAGCAGTGTTAGTAACAGACACCAAGGCAGTACGTACGTACGTACACAGCTGCGGATGGAAGACAAGCAGCTGCCTATTTAAAAGTTATTAAGGGCTAATTTGTACACACTTTTTTTCATGCCCTCGAGGAATTGTTCTATGAAGGGCTAGTAAATGGAATCAGGCAGCTGACATCTACAGCTCTGCAATATATTCTTCAGTTTTCGAAGAAGTGAGTCATCAACCTTTTAAAGGCAAGACTCCCTATTCCTTACACCAGTGGGAACTACTGTTACTTGTTGGGCCGTTATTGCCATCATTGTATTCGAGACTTGTGGGGAACGGACGGGTCGAATGAGCAAACGGACTGTCAATCGTTATACAAGGGCAGCCATAGAGGCATTGCAGCGTGAAATGCTATCCTCAGCAGAAACAGTAGCCGGCTTATTCAGTACATTTACCAAAGCTGAAGAAACGGACGGTCAGGCAGTAACACTGAAAGCCCCCTTCCCACCGTCTTTAACCGGCCATGCGGTGGCCGTCGCTGTAGATGGCAAGCTATAGATTGGATATTTCTTCTTCTGGTCAGTTCTGCAACCCGCCCTGCTATACCTGCTCATACGCACGTTATTTTTGGTATGACAGGGACACTTTGGAGATGCCTGCGTGTACAGTACATAAGTTATATTTTAATAGGTGTGTATACAAGCGCATACATACATACATACGCACACATATTGAGAAATAAAAACGCGCTAGCTGGTGAGTGAAGAGAAGCCTTATGCGTAGGTTAACTATATAAGGGGGTTCGTCGATCACTCTTCAGTGAACGCATCAGACCAACACAACGCCGACATGAAGGTACCGTGAACACATAGTAGGTCAATGCATGAGGAATCTCTTTGCATTAACTGTTCTTTATACCTAGCTACACAACATACCGTATACTGATACATATGGAGGACCTTCTGTGATAAAAAAATATTAAATAAGGTACAACTTAGTATGGAAGCAACGCTGTCCTGACAGAACGGAGCAGTACTAACATCACCGTGTGATGCAGTGACCAGTTTGTGTTTCTGGAGTACATCCTTTGTTATGTGATAGTATAAATCACAGTGTTTAACGAGACGAGAAAACAAACGAGAAAAACAAAGCGTTCCTTGGTAACACCGACTAAAGGTTGGGCTAATTTTTTTTTTATTCTATAAAGTAACATTTATAACTGATTATATTGACTAAGCTTTCAATCAGTCACAATCGGTTGCTCTTTTTTATCCGTTATTCTCTAGAGGACTTGAGGAAGATTATTTGCAATCTCCAACCTCTATGGAAGGGATGACGTCTTGAAATTGTTGCTATCTATATGGGGCAGTCTTTGAATTACACAGGTACTCCTTGAGAGACATATTCTCGTAGGTCATTGCGGGGAAGTCGGACAGCTAACACGTGTAGCTGAGCTTTGATGTTATAGACCCGGCTAGCTCGAATTCATTTTTGATGATCGTGTTAACCGTATCCGACGAAGAAATTGGATGAAAATTATCACTGCGATAGCATCTTAGACATGATGTCTCGCCTTTCTCTCTTTTTTTTTTTTTTTTCCCTAGCTTGCTCCACTTCTAGCAAGATAACTTGAATTCAAAGTAACGTTTGTTATGAACGATACGTCTTTTTCTTTTAATGGGCTACAGGCAGTATTTAACGATATACCTACCTAAATTCTAAATACAATGTTCAATGTCTAAATGAATTTGGTAGTTGGCTCGTTCGTTATCTATCAATTCGAGCACGAATTGAGTAGAGTATTCCTTTATCAGCTGGTGCCCATTTACAAGCTGATTTAGTTTGAACACGCAATACTCGTATGTCAGTACTATAGCAAGATGTGTGAAAGTCAATCGGACATTCAAATTACCCTTGTGATAATTTGTCCCTTGTAAAAATCTACTGAATCATGAACATGAATGATCGACGTTTATAAAATGCTACTTTTTATGCTACGTCAATAATCTTTAATTTATACCCTGACCACCGCTGAATTACTCCACATATAGCACAACCTCAGTTAAACCCGTGCTATTGTCTGACTAAAGGTGAATTAATTTCCAGCATACGTAAATGGCTTCAAATACGCGACCCAAATAGGCCACTCGCAATATGGCAAATCTTCGTCAACATACAGACTGCACACACCTTTCTCAACTGATAATTAGAAGTATCTACGTATGCTGTACAGCAAATTATATTGGCAGTAGCTTGTCCGTACTTCAACGCATATATCTTGAAGCCTTTTTCAAATCTCTGTATTTCTACGGTTCTCTCGTACGTTTGTGATACGGCTTAAACCTATTGACATCCCAGCGAGCAAGCGGTTCTATCATTTCACCAAAGTTTGAGAGTTGCGTGTTGTTACTAACGTATTGGATTGTCTGGCACAAGCGGCCGCTCATCGAAAACAGACCTCATCGTTTCAGGATAAGTACTTCGTCTAGCACCTTCAGTAATTTACGCCCGCTTAAAAAGATTTCGAGATCACGACCAAAATCATTTTAACGACAATTTGATGCAAGTAATAAGAACTCAAATCCTAAGCTCCATCTTACACTCTTCGTTGAAGAATTAAAATTGGCCTGATAAAATTTTATTATGTTCTAATGCTTCTTGTGCATAGATTGTACCGCCAGATGAAGCGTCAACTTATATTGATACACTCATTAAGACGCTAGATATATCCATGGCATTGTAAAGCCAAACTGCTCTGCCTGACGCCGCTGGTAAGCCCAGTTGTTCGAACACAGCATTTGAAAGGCGCCAGCCACAGATTTGTGAGCTTCGATGAGCAGAAGAAGCAAATGATTATGGTGAGATAGGAACAGCATTACAGACATGTGCTGAAATAACCTTTTCCTATTAGTTTTCCTGGCACGCTGTATCGTAAAAATTATTCAAGTCCGTTTCATTCGCTTCGTAGAAATCGAAGACACACACACACACACACACACAGACATAGTATTTGTCCCAAAGACTTATGAAGAACCGTATCGGCTCATTCCAAGCGACACCTTTTACTCTCGAGACGGAACTCTACTTGTCAAACTACGCACATACAACGCCTCATGCATGTCCTCATGCCTCCGTCCTCCATACGAACATAACCATAATGGCTACATAAATGACTGTGAAAAACGTTTGTCAATGTCTTATAGTTGCGTATCTGAATGTAAGCATAGAATCCGAAATAAAAAAGTGACCGCGGACGCCGGGAATCGTCCAATAGCAGCCCAAGCGTAGTGCTAAAGACAAGTTAAGCAGAGCGACCTCCAAAACGCTCTTCATAGTTCTGTTTGGGCTTCGAACCATAGACTCGATTAAGGACAAGGATGTCGGCGGAGGGCAAGCAGGAGCAGTGACGCCGAGCAGTGTTCGAGACGACTAGGCGCCCTTACATCTGCAACTAAACGACAAAATCCAAAAGCGGCATATGATGAAAGAAAAAGTTTATCGTAGAAGTATTCACTTTGATGAGCATCTTCTGCTTATTTTATTTATTGCCTCTAAACGTACACCTCTTACGCAAGGAGAATATACTCGTTACTCAAACTCTGGTCCATCTGGGAATGTCAATTTTCCCGCTTAGGCACGATTCTTGCCTGCTAGTCTAGCTTCACGCACCTTCCAGTCCTCTACATAGAAAGCGAATCTGAGTGACTAATATGCGGATCTCTCAGCAAAAACGTCAAAAGGGCATAAAAGAAATTCGGGGACGCGGTGAAGGGCCAACATAAATTTTGCCTGTGTAACTTGGTACGAGCAATTTTTTGCCACATAACATCGTACCGAACGGTCTCTGCTAATCTAAAACGTAAAACGAGAAGGCAACAGAATGTTAAATCAAGATTAAGGTCAATGCAAGTGCGGTTTGGCTAAAGATTTTTTAACTCCTTCGCGTACGGACCCTAGGTTCAATTTCCTTTCTAGTGTCCATCTTTTGTAATCTGCCAAGTATGTATACTACGTGTGTAGTGCTTGTACTGATAGTAGCCGTAGCTGTGTGTATGTAAGTCCCTTAGTAGCATCAGGGTCGTGGGCTAGCGAAAGACAGACCGACGGTTGGCACATCTCCGGTTAGGATACATTCAAGGGATGAACGCCCCTTCTCAGACAGCACTGAATAATGTGCGTCGTTCTTTTAAAGCTGGCAATGATAGTAGAAAGGAGTCAGAAACGTCTAGAGGGAGGCAACAATCCAAGGCTCAACAGCTCACCGACTAGCGTTCCAGAGAGCCTAAAGTTGTGGCAGCTCAAAGCCTGAATTAAGGGCGAACTCGTCTGTCGTTGAGTGGCACGAAACTTAATCCCTAATCGTAACTCATTGAGAGTAACGTTTTTTGGTGTTCGCAGCTGTTCAAACACAGCATTTGAAAATAGCTCCTCATAAATTCGTGGAGAAGGGGAAATTGACTAAAACATTTTATGAAATAATCTCATTTGTGCCATTGTTTCTATGCTCCGTTGTCGATTAAAATTATTACTTTTTTTAAAATAACGTTTTCTGGGGTCGCTTGGTGAGAGGAAGAGGGGGAGGCGAAAACCTAACCTACTTCACTTATTAGGCGATAACACTGATACTTGTACCCGGTTAACAAGTTATCAAGGATAGTTTACTAGCTCATACCTTCCTTCAAGTTAACCTCAGCTTCCTCCCTAAAGGAGCTTTTATTTGCTGTATCCAAGAGCAGAAAGAATAACTCAAATATTTTGGGTTATAATTTTGCCTATGTATTATATTAGAGTCCTCCATAAAGGCCGGTTATTTCTCGAGGAGACTTAAGTTAGAATAGCCGATATCGCTGTATAATCTCAAAGCAGAGAAAGACGACTTCGGCAACTATCGGTCCGTTATCTGAATTTCGTACCTTACAGAATATTCTAAAAAAATTGTAGAAACAAAGTTTTTTTTTACTCGAAGTCAATTTTTTCAGTCCATACGGCTGGCAATAAACCGCTAACGGCAGGAAATTGCAGGCGCTACTGAAGACAGGGAGCCTTCTTTCTGACGCTGCGAAGTCACGAATACATAGATGCGGTGGTGTTGGAGTGTTATGCTAAAGGCTAATCAATATTTGGACCTATACCTATTTTGTTAATTATTTTATAAAATATACATTGTGAGACAGTATTTGTGTCAAGTATTTTAGTGTAATCTACAGAGGATCGCCCCGCCGCCATTGTGTGTGCATGTTCTGATACGAACTCGTTTTGTTCGATACTGCAATACTAACGGTGCCGCTAGAGTTGGGTGAGGCGAGTTATACCTCTTTGTCTCCTGTGTTTTGTTAATGTAAGAACGTCATTTATTTGTAATTGAACAAGAATATAAATTAACAATAACTGCAAGTAAATAATTTTACTTAAATTAAAACAGGTAAAATCAAATTTAAGCGGAAGTAACATTCTCCAAACGATCAAGTTTGATTTTCGTCTTGTTAGGTTTTCGTTGGGATTTGTCGGTAACTATCTCAATATCCTAACGAAAAGAGTTTCCAATCACTCGTGAATTGGCTAACAAGAGACAAAAATTGAATATACTTTATTCTACTGAGAGAGGTAGAGAGAGCTAAAGAGTGCCGCACGCCGATGACATTATTCCCCTGAGAGAGGTAGAGAGAGCTAAAGAGTGCCGCACGCCGATGACATTATTCCCCTGTTCAAAATAAAAGAATATAGTTGAAAATTTATAAATCTGCTTTGTGGCTATTGAGAAGGCGATTGGAAAATTTTGGGGAGTTATGGTGAAGTTGACCAAAGCTATTTTAATTAGTTTTTGGGCCTGGGCAACCCTAACGTATGAATTGGTTTTCTGCTTTTTGGCAAACAACACAGTCTTAATTATTTATTTTAATATATTATTATTATTTTATGAACGTATAAAATGGTATTTGTAAATAGAGGTCTTTATTATAAAAAGCTGTGCGTAAACTCATCATTGGAAAAAATCAGGTTTCCTTTGCTTAAAACTTGCTTGAGTCAGTTTTTAGCGTTTGAGTGTCAGGTGTGAGAATGCACAAAATAAGGCATAGAAAAAATTACGAATGGGACATTGACACAGAATAATAACAATAATCTTGAATTGATATTTGTGTAAGTAAGAAGGACAAATTGAAGTATTTAGCATCAGCGGTTTCCAACAGAGCAACTTCCCGAAAGATATTTGCAAATTCAGTTCAGCGGCACAGGCATTTCCTGACTTACACTCGGTAGTTTTGTTTATAATCCTCCTCTATACGCACACACATTGAAATGATACATGGTGGGTTCGAATCAGCACGATACGACCGAAGGAAAAGAATCTGAAGACCAAACATGTGGGTAATACTTTCATCGGGCACACTTTCGAAAAGGGCAAATGTAGTGTTTTTTTCGTTCATCTAAAACGAATCGTATTAGATTGAACTGCCGAATATATAGATAAAAAGGAATTATCGACATCTACTTATTTTCATTTCCCAACACTTGGAGGAAATATAGTCAGATCGGATAAAGGTATCTGCTAGACTTAGATAAATTCTGGGGATGTACGCGTGCCTAGTCGACCGTAGCTAAATGTTATGCCAGTGCCGGACGTAAAACACGCCTCGCAGATAGCCTTGTAGTTTGAGGCGAGTTGTACATGACATGCTACTACTAGTTTACGGGTAGAGCAAACAACTACGTCGTTTGCAGGAACGTCTTCATCACCACCACCACCACCACCCCCATTTCCATAGCTAACATCCTCTTGCTACTTTTATTCTGAAGCTCTGTCGAGAAAATAGCCTTGACGTAACTTCGCCGCATTTCCCCCCTTCATTATGCCGCTTCAACTTCCACTCAGCCAGTCATGCATTAACTTACAAACCAACCGAGCCATTGCCTTCCTGTCAGCAGAAGAGCTCCGTAAAGATTACACGACACAATCGAAGAAACACGATTCTGCAAATTATCTATAACTTCATTCAGACGAGTAGTTAAATGGGAATCGACATCAATAGCAGACTTGTAATTATTACGTATTTGTGCTTAAGTTCACATGATTCTCTCTCCTAAAATTTTGCAGTTAAACTATTCATGTAGAGCGGGATAAATGTCGGGTAAGATATAATTCGGTAATTGTTTTTTTAGACCAAGAGGTGATAAAAGGACGACCGACAATAACCGAGTTTAGTGATCATTGGTTTATTAGGGTTCTGTTTGCGAGTGGCGTTGTAGCTAACGTATATGCAACATGCATAGACTAATACAGATTTACATTCAATTGTGGTCCCTGTTGTATTGAATTTCAACGCTGTTTCCTATTCCAGATCTAGCTTAGCAATAGGCAATAATAATAGGAATGACAAAGCTAACGACCATTTCGATCATAATGTTTATGAACCGCATAGAGAGGGTCGTCGATAGACGACTGGTACCTCTGTTTTTCTTAATGTTTCGACCTCAAGCCCCCAGAGACGAATGTGTGGTCATTGCGAGCTACGTCGAAACAGTGCTACCTCTGCCTCTTTTCTGTCTAATTCTCCAGAGAGGGAAGCGTCGTATTTGCTCGGTGAGCCTGGGTACAGAGTTTAGTAGAGCTCGATTTGGAGAAAGTCCAGCCTGAAACTAGGGTTACATCGACATACTTTCTACCAGCGAACTCGAACGCAATGAGTTACGCAGTTGATTGCAGCTGTTATGCGCTCTTGCGCCTAAAGATCGAAAACTGTTTAGATGTTTTCTCGGCCTCTGCTCCTGAGGGTCAACGTTTGGCAAATAAAAACATTTTTAGAAGCTTAATTTTAGGCCATTTTTTTTCTAACCACTTGCTATAGTTCGTGGTGAAATGGGTACAGTGTGTTACACTATAAGTAATTTTGAGCAACTCATGTAGTATATATTCATAACTGAAGTGTTTATTTGTCCTTTTACTGAGGAATCCGTACGGAACAATTCAATGAGAAATGGGTGTTAAATGTAAGTCCGACTTTATCTCTTTCTAAATTTGTCTTCGTACGCAGCGCACTTAGCCAAGTGTTTGCCTTACTTCAGACGACAATTAAATCCCCTTATCCCAGCACACTTAATGGCTACCTGTACAATAAGTAATTGATCGAGCTTTAGAAGAAAAGCGAAGCCAAATATAGAGCTTGTGTGGGTTTCCTTGCAGAAGGCTCATATCAATAGCAGTAGCAGTAAGTATTGATTCTTCATGTAACGAGAACTCAATTATCACGGCCAGGCCTACCGAAACAAATTGACAACCATGCCACTATGTTAGAATGCGTAAAAAGCAACCACAAGAAAAGGTATAACACGACATTTTTCTACGGGTGACCCTGTTGTTATTTATGGTGAATAGATGTGTGTATCCATTCTATGAATGGAATATCACACGTGATCCTAATAGCTAGTTGTAGTTAACTGCTATCAAAAAGGGAGATCTTAATCAGCTTATCTATACGCGTTCTCTTTGCATCGTTTATAGTCCGTTCTTACGAAATATGACGCGGTTGCTGTCGCACAAATGAAATCGCCGTCTCCATTCGTATACCGATATGAAATTAAAAGTTAGAAACTATGACGTTAGGCTTCAATGCCTTTGAAGATATTAACGATCTTCATAAAAAAAAAAGTATACATATACATATATATATGAAATCTTGCTACCATTATTGTTGCTATTCCGAATCAACAACAACCCGATGCCCGACGGCTACATTCTCTCGTAAGTAGTGCGTTGGTTTCACCGCAACAATTTTGCTTTCAGCGAAGCTTTCCGGACTTTTTCATAATAGACGAAGCGACATGTGTCCCGAGGGAACCGTCGCTGTGGCAGTCGTGCTCACGCACCGTTAGCTACCCCCGTTTGTCTCGTATAGACCCTGCGGCAGTTTGCCAGTTATAGTACCGTTCATTGAGGTGCTATTTTGAACTGTTGCGGGTTTTAATACTACCACCGTCACCGCCATTTATTTGGTTTTGTTTGGCTCAATAACGGTAATCGATTTTATGCCACCAGCGATATTACGTCCCTAATGTGCCATGTCACTGGGCGGGGTTCCTGTTTTCATAGAATAGAGATGTTTAGCGGATCGCAGGCGTATTTTTATAATGCTGTTAGGCTAAGAGGCCAGTTGGCTAGGAAGAAGATTGAAGTGTATTTTGTAGAGCCGTTCTTAAGCTCAGCGTATAGATACCTCGTACGCGGATCTGTACATAACTTTCCAGGATAACAGCAATAACTTACCGCGGCAGGTGCAGTCTGTCTGAAGCAATTGCTTAATGGTCGTGCCTGGCGCAAAATAAGAATTCAGCACATTGGACCAACTGTAGTCAAACGTGGTTCACCAGCAGGCAATTTGTCTTGAAAAAAGATTTGGGGAGGTAAGAGGAACGAAGTGGGCCGAGTAGAGCGTCCTGGGGATTTTGGACGACCTTCATCATGATTCGATAGCCTCCGGACACATCGTGAGCCTTGACCACGATGATTGAGTAAATGTAAATTGCCCCCTCTATAATTGTCGTACTATTGCGTCTTTTGATTGTGATAGATCAGAAACAGGGTGTGTATATAACCTAAATAGTAAAAGCTATTAGGCAATAATTGCTGCGAAACTAACGGTCCACATTATCGGACCGTGGTAATAAATGTGTATTATACGGTGGGTTAATTTAATAGCGAGAACCATGATTGAATGTAGAGTGTATAATTAGAAAAGGCGCTCTTGGTTTCCCGATTTGGTCGAGACGCTTATACTATAATGTATTGTCATTAAATTTTCGTCAAGTACAAAGAAACGAAAACGCTTAAGATAGATGAATTATGACCATTACACCCGCATGCACGTACGCATACATATATACACGTATATATATATATATATATATATATATATATAAGTCAAATGAATGATGGTGACAGTCGTTCGCTACTCCGATCAGAATCGAATCCCACAAAGAATGCCCTTGGGCAGTGTGGTCATTTACTTTTGCGGACACGATACGGTTAAAGTTGCGGCAATAATATAGTTGTTCTGCTACCATACGACCACTTCGTTGTCTGAATAATGACCCCCAAAAAAAGGACAAAAGAAAGACCTAGAACAGACTAGCAGTTTAGACTGTCCGGTACGCCCTATAGGACTAGATTGTGTCCTAAAGGATTGGTTGTTTGCTTTCCAAGAGCGTCATACGTAAGGATACACAAGACAAATATATATATACATATATATAATAATTCTAAAAATACAAACTCTCCTTTTATTTAAATGTGACCATTCATGCAAGTTCGATATACCAGAAAAGTACACATACGATACAGATTGTGTATATACAATATATAAGAATATACATACGCGCCTGGCCTAGATTTAGACCTATTTCAAAGAAAATCAAGAATCATATAGCCTATATATAAAACACTAACCGTAAATAATTAAGTAATCACGCTATTCGTCACAGAGAACATGCTACTTCGAACGCTTGTTAGAATATGAGAGCATATTTGAATTCAAAGTTATTGCGTTATGCGTTACATGCGTATATTGATACAAAATGTCTCACTTAAATACAATGGTAGCTCTCCTTAAACAAGGTTTTATGATTTTCGCATTGCTCCAGTTCAGCAGATACAATAATGTAGTCGTCATAAGAGGTTTCCTAAAAGTCATCTATAAATTAGTATCGTATAAGATAGCCAAGAGATAGGATAAGAACAACAAATCTAAACGCTAACACTGAATAGGGCACCGTGCGCGAGTTATTACATTACATTATATAGCACAAGCACAGAGGTGACCACAGGCTACGCTAAGTTATAAATAAGGTCTGATCCAGTTGGGGTGCTTACGCGCTTGTGGTCATGCCACTGGGACATGCCTTGGGTAGTTAAACAATTGGTTATAGCTTCGATTTATATATGCTTCAAGGACGGGTGGGGAAGACATCAACAACGTTATCATCAATTCTTACGCCTCCTACTTTGAAATTTAACTGCTTTCACCTTATGTGCCGATACGCAATTCGGAGAAACGTTTGTTGTCAAAAACATTTCTTCAACAAGGTTCGGTAAGATGATGGCCGTTATTGGATACAAACGGATCCATCTTGTTATTATAGATAACTTCATTCTACACTGGTGCCGAATGCTTTCGTTACATGAAACAGCGTGCAATAATGCGTCGGGAAATACAGTCTAAGCAGCAGAACACTGGATATGTTCCGTCTGAACTAGGTGGCGTGTTCACTATTGGAAAAGCTAACGCTATAAGTATTACAGATGTTCTAGGATTTGTAGGATTTTCGCTTTTTAAAATCTCGCAGTAAAGACGAACCGATAGGTTACAACAGGCTGCAGATGTAAATTAAGGGGAAAAAAGACATTGAACTCACTCATCGAAGTTAGTAATATCACATTATTGAATCTGTTCAGTCAAAAACGAGTGTATTTGTTGTATACACGTTGAGGAATATTATCCTTTCTAAGCTACTTAATTGCTGATGTTCTGCTTGTTTAGCTCACCCTTTACTTCGATGACAGTGATTTTTCAGCTTTCCGAAGCATCAAAATGTAACGATTGAGGATCACTGAGGGAAACAAAGTACAGATGACTGATTCGTTCTAGAAAAGCGGTACGTTCTCCATTCGAACCTTAGTCAGGGGACAAAGGGTTTCGGATAACAAATAAAGCTAGAAAATGGTGTCACTTAGTTTCGATGAACCTAATTGAGGCCATCAATTAACGTCCTACCTATTCGGATCAAATCATATTTTCAGTTGCGGGCCTCGTCGGGTTCTTCTAACTTCTTCTACACACAGCCCGCCCTAAACGAAGTCGAAAAAAGGCCGTGCGCAATGTCTATATGTTTTGACTTTTACGTCCGGCATTGGCGTTTAGCAATACTTCGAGTCGTGTGCGACTCCTTATGGTGAAAGAAAAAAAAAAACAGCACCAATAATTATAAGATTCGCCATCAGTTACACCGAGTGATATCAGGCAGTCATAATGCTTGGAATAATCGAACCAAAAGGAACTAATATCAAAAACTATCCCGACGCCGATACTGCTATCGATGATAGAATGATGATGGAACTGGACTTTACCGTTCATGTCTTATAAAGGCGTATCCATCACAAAGACGTTTAAAGTCCAGTTTCTCTTTGAAGATACTGCGCTTGGTAACGAAGCTCTCTATTGTCAAACGAGCGTCTCAATAGGCATATCAAAAACCGTTAGTACATCCTATTGATGTAGCCGAATGTAGATATAAAGTAAGGACGCCTAAGGGGATTTGTCCAGTTTGACCATAATCAAATCGTTATGTTGATTGCCTCACGTTGCGAGCACGTATGATTCGTCGTACGAAACGGATCGTAAGCAGTAAGTTGAGGTCGCCCGCAGGTTAAATATTTGCCAAATAACTGAGTCGAGAGGCTGAAGAGTTTTTTGGTTGCGGCCGCAGGTTATGAGCTCTCATTGTAGGCTATATGATTCGCCCACAACAAACAAAGCTTTTACTCTTTCCATTGCTATTAATTCAATTATACATATGTACACTAATAACAAGACTATTAGTTAAATTCATTATTGAGAGATAAGTTTGTGATCAGACCGTCGTTTCGGTTATCTTACAGTCGACTGCCAGTGGCTATGCCGGATGTCGCTGATAACCACATTGGATCTGATATTACCAGTGCAGTCCCTGGTCGGATTTTTTTGCGCCGGCTTCTATCGGGAGCTGGTAAACACATTGTTATATAAGTGTGTTTTCTAACTTATAAGTACTGTGAATTGGGCCCTACCAAATGAGTGTAGCTATTTTTGTAGCTTCCGTGAGCTCTCCTGTCTGTTCTATATCGTAATGCGACGACCGCACGTCGTTAGCACATTGCCTTGTTAAGGAGTTTTCAATTTATAGAAAAATGTCTGACATGTTGGGGCCTAGTTACCTATAGGTCAGGTTTACTACATTCCACCTAGTCACTACGAATCAACAACAATTCAAAATAAATCCAACATTCCATTGAGAATTTATGTAAATAATTAGTGAATTTTCTTAAAAGTCTTCTAAAGTAAAGAATTAGTGAGTATAAATATAATGTATAAACAAAATTGTAAATAGGACCTGCTGCGCTTTCGACGTACTTGTTTTCTTTTTTTTCCTATACGACAATTTCGCTGGCTATAAGAGCTTTGGTAATGGCACACGAGTCTTCACACTTTATGATATGTGCGATAAGCCAATCTTGAAGTCAGAGTGCGGTCAGAACAAATAGTAAAGCTGACTGAGATCGACAAAAACGGTGCAGAATAAATGCAATGTTGAGCTCAAGTCGAGCGTTGGCTAGCTACGATAATTTAATAGAGGCCGTTAATAATAGTCGAATCTTTGCGATCTGTAAGAGCATCGAAGGGTAACTGCTAGCTTCTTTGCTACTGAATGATCTGTGTTAGTTGATCTGCCTTCCAGTGCAGCTCAGGTCTGAAATGAGTGACAAGGCAAGCCAGCTTTACAGCATATCATGTACGAGGGTATATAAAGGTAAAACTTTCAGATGCTTTTTACAATGCATATTTTTACAGCCAATCCTAAATCTGATTTGCAATATCGTCACAAGGATAAGTGATACTGAAATAATTATAGCTATAGCTGCGGTTGGCAATAGTTACGAAATTAATATACTTCACTTTGCCAATTACTCTACGAAATATGGATTCACCAAAGACATAGAAGGATACCAGGACTATTTATGTATTCAGCTATGGATATCTGGCTTAGTGCTATACGTCCGTTTCTTGTCTACTTGTCACTCATTATTTCAGCTTAATTATAACGTTGAAAAATTCCGGCAGCCATCGGCAATTTCCCGAAAAATGTCCTGATTACCTAAAAATAGTAATGGGTAATATTGAGATGATGTTGGTTCGCAATAAAAAAGCTACAGCAGAGCAGTGATCGACCATAAAAGGGCGTTTTGTCGCAGTGAAGATGAAGCCATCGAAAATCATTAACTAAATTGCCGACGGCAATTTGCAAGTAGTCTTTATTAAGCTTTCGTAGTCTAATTAAAGACGACCGATAGCGAGGCCTAAGTGGATTGGTTGGTAGTACCCGTGATACGCACTTACGTACCATTTCAGAGAAATAAACGTATCTAAATAACAGCTTTTAATTGAACGGCTTTCAGTTGTCATATGAGTCTGGAACGTATCCGACACAACGTAAAGTACTTGTGGGCAGTAAGTGTGCGATATGTTAGCCTTTTTACAACAAGCTTTGAATTTCTTTTAAAAGAGAAGTAAGACCTTCAAGTTTCAGAACAGCGACGGTGCATTGAGTGACAGAAGGTCGTTAGCTTCAAGCGCCAGACCTGTTGTATTATTAATAAAATAGCTTTCGCGCCGCAAGGTCCAATACTGCAAATAGACATTTCATCTTATGTGTAGCATTTAAGTAATAACACATTCTATTTTTCCAGAAAGAGGGTTTTCTTTGTCTAGTTAGCGGGTGTAGAGACACTATATTTTCCCTATCGCTTATCGAGATCACTATTTTTATTCTACAAAGCATCCCTAAAAATTGACAATTAACGAACTCTCAAGCTGCTTTGGAGCAAATATATATGCTTATTATTGTAGAAGCCTCGAAACACTGAAGATGCTCCTCTTTATCGTTCCCTTTAGTCGGCGCACAAAATTTGCGGTTTCATATATATATCATAAAATAATTTTGCTATCAAATTATCCGTTAGAATAGCGGTGATCCAATAAACCGTCGCCTGAGGCATTTATTGAGGCTGACGTTGAGAAAGCTCAGCTTCAAATTTCGTCCCCAACTAAGGCTCGCCGATTTTTTTTAAAAAACTTACATTCATCATATTAACTTAGCAAACACTCGTATCTGATAAGAGTGTATATAATTATCCGTAATATATACGAAATGGTTTTTCCTGCGCTATGAACAAAACCAACAGCAAGGGTAAGGGGTCTAAAATGTTAAAGCCTTTGCATCCGAGCGAGTCGTTTTACAGATATCTAGATAAAATAGAAAGTTTCTGTTTGGGTCTTTCTGTCCCATGAAGTAAGAGGCCCACATTCGAGGCTGTGAAACTTGTCTTGACAAATTCCAGTCCAATATAGGTGTTTCTGTGTAGACATAGGCTGCCCACCTCTTCTTGTGCACTTGTCTCATCGTACACTTCTTCTAGTCATTCAGGTGCTATTCCCTTAATACCCGAACGCTATCGAAATCTACTTGCAGTTCTAGCAGTTTTTAATTTTTTTGAAAAATTGTGCGCCAAAATTTCCAGTTGCATTGACCTTTTCGTCTTGTTGTGCCATTGCTAATAATTGCCCCGTTCGCAGCCGACATCGCTACTTCTCTAAACAGTCCTCTACCTAGCTCCCAACCGTCGTAACTCTTTTTAGCTACTATCGTCTCTAATTATAACGGCTCCACTAAGACATACTCGAACACTTTTGGAAAAGTACACACTTTACTCTGAAGACTACAGTTTCTCAAACTTTTTTCCCGTGTTAAAGATTACTTCTACTTAAAAAGTGGCCCCTTTTAAATTTAGATCTATCGAACTCTACGCCTGAAGCTAGCCGTAAAGATGTTGCGTTAGAAACAGCGACTAAGATGCGATAAATTGAACAATTTGAGGCTCTCGAACCGGATGGCAGGACCAGAGCTTGTGGCCCAAGAAAAAGCTGATCCGCTCTATCTGCTGCTATCCCCAACCATGGCTGCACTGGACAGTAGTGGCAATACTACTTTACTGGGTGCTAGTTTTTACTAGTAGGAACCGCTGATTATTTACAGGGAGATTTTAAAGATGAATGGCCAGTTCCCTCTGTAGAGGAAGCAAAATGTGAGGGAGAAGCTTAGAAAGCTCACGACCCCTAACAGCGTGGGTAAGATCAGTAAAAGATATATTTAAAGATATTAGTTTTATACACGACGATAGAAATACGGGCACGCCAAGTACCGACAGTTAAACCACTGCTGCCACTGTGACCATTCGTTTAAAGGCCTGCGGTAGATCATGATGCTTAAAAGTACGTCCATTGTGCAACAGCATCGTCACGAAATCGTTATGTAGAACGCTGTAGAAGAACAGTTGTATTTTTGCAGCTATTCACGTACATCTGCAATTTTTAGACTACTGCAGCATTAATGGGGTTTGCCATGATGCCTAGAAATGGTCGAGATGAGCGAATTTCAAGTCTTTCGACAACTTCACGGTAGCTAACTAATTCTCTAGAAAATATTATTGAAATCTGACTCAGCTGTTTATGAGGCAATTTTCTTCATAACTGCAGTTCCCCGGTAACAGCGTTTCAGGCCATTCTATCAACTGAGCAAAATTATGATGCATTTCTTTATCTATTTGCTAAACTTTCCTTTGATGAAATAAGTCAACCAAAGACGACATCTTTACTGTTAGAATATAGCGCTCACTTGTTGATTATTTGAATATTGAATAAGAAAAACAAATATATATATGTATATTGAACGATGCATGTGTGATTTAGGGTTTTTGAAAATAGTCTAACATATTCGCAATGAATTGAAAGTTTATACTCTTTACTGTTACCGATTGTTACTAGTATTTACAAGGTTTACCAGTTTAGTGGTTGTGGCTTCCCCGAGTTGTTTTTTGTCAATTTTGCGACCCTGCTTCCAGTTGCTATATCGAAACCCGGATCCGCTAAACCGCGTGCTTCAATTGCGTTGAAAATCATTGTACCTAGAGAACGCAGAACCCAAACTTTACTTCATGACGTCTGTAGAAATATAACAGAAGCGGGCTGTGATTCTAAGATACAGTAGCGTTGACTGAGAATTCTCTGGATGTGGGTTTTAAGTCGAAACGAAAAATATTTTTTAAGAAGGTCTAAAATAAACTACAGGCTGCATCAAACAAACATGTCAACTTTAGACTTTTGAATATCCAACTTACACAATAAGAAATTAATGAACCTTTGTTGTACTTAGATGGACTAAACATATATCGTTTAGGGAACCAATCGAAATGTGTTTCAGGACGCGGAAAAGAGGCTATAATAATAATAATGGCTGATCTATGAAAAGTCCTTGAGAGTGAAATATTTTTTTCAAGTTTTTAGCATCTCGTACGTCAACATTAATTCCTGTATATTTCAAACGTGACCCTTTAATAGCCATGAACCGGCCATCCATACCTTAGGAATGAATTCACTTGTATAAGGACGTACACACAGTAAACTACATAGAAAGTTAGAGACTGCCTTTGGACAGAGACAAGAAAAATTGACAGAGAGAACTGTGTTTCTACCCGTTCACCATTCGTTTGGCCAGTCGCCGGAAGAACGTTGGTTCTGCCTGTCATCCTTTCGTTGATTCTTTTTCTTCCGGGTGCGCGTTTGAAGTGAATACTAGAACGGAAGCACCTCATTCTGCTAATGAACAACCTGTGTTATGTTCCAACATGTCGTCTCTCCCTTATTGATCTGCATCTAACGAAAACCCTTTCGCATAGACTATGAATTGCTACCGCATCTCATTAATTTGGCCAACATGCTTTGCTGAAAACTTATGGTCATACCGGGAGTAGTAAATCCGTTCAAAAGTGAAGACTATCGAGCCTCTTTCGCAAAGTTTATTCATTGAAATTTTAACTAAACGTATAATATATATAAACCTCCATTATGCTATTTTATGGGTTCCTCTCTACGAATGCACGTGCTTACGTTACTACAGCGGAAGTATGGCAAGGCATGCGGTCTTGAGCGTACCGTTCTCTTTTAACCACTGCGTTCGGCTCGTTTTCGGTACTGCCAGTCTATAGTCAGACTTCAACTCTAACATGCTAAGGTACCTCAGAGCTGATTGTAAATCGAATTGAACAGACAACCGGAACAACACGGCAAACAACAATTCCAATCAATTGTCAACGGATGAAAAATACTATTCTGCCGCTGTACTTTATTATAGTTGCTCTTCTCCATAAAGAAGACAAACGGGATTACGACTCTACGTTTTGTTTCGGCGATACGTTGTTTTCCATTTAACTAATTTACAATTCAAAATAACCTGTTTCATATAATGCCTTTTGCAAGGCTATCATCGGAGATTTGCATAACCTCAAGTTCTTTGGTTGATGACTTACTGATCTTTTGCATTTTCTAAGCACGTTGAAGCTTTTTAGCCCTTTCGCCAATAGACTCCTTCTCGTGTTTATTATCGCACATATTTTGTGGGGCTTTCTCGCACGGCATCTACATGTGTGCCGATGTTGAAACTAGAGACAGAATATACATCCAAATAAAGTGTAAAAAAAAATAGCATTTATTTGTTTTATACTTTTTTGCCCTATGTTCAGCGCCATGTTTGCATCTAGGTTGGATCCAGGCAATGAGGTCACTTGAACGGGACGAGAAACCTTGATTTTTTTTCTTTCGCTTCCCCACCAAGGATTATTCCACTTAGTTCCCATATAGTCATTCTACCCGCCACCGTAAGCTGCATATCTACGAAAAATTTCGGCAGAGGTTAAAAGGAGATTAATCAATATTTAAAAAAAGTTATCTGATTTCGGGGTACTGGTAAGCTGTGTAAGTTTTTAGCTTGGATAACTATGCTACTGCTAAAGTTAAAGACCGGACTACTCATAATCGACCGCTTACCGAAAGCTCTTCGTTGAGATACAACACGTATTCGCACTACGAGCTGGGACGAAAAAAAAAACGGTCTATTGTCTTGTTAGCTTAAACCTTATCTTTGTCCTAGTCATTTGAATTATTTACTTCTGCGTCTGCCAGGGCCAATGCCAGCTTAGTGTTGCTATAACGATGTACTACGTCAATATATGTATCGCGTATCTAATAAGCAAAGTAAACAAGTCCCAAAAAGGACTCGTCTGTAGTTATGAAATTTAAAGGTCCGTCTACACGAAGACAATTTACCTGAGTAAAGAATCTGAACGCCCACCATTTGTGATCAATCAAGCTCACCCTATGTTTATTAAGGACAAACTTAACCTAGATGTACAACCATATATGTTTCAATACTTGAACTTTGAGACAGATCTTATTCTGATATTTAACATGCGTCTACATTTTTTAGGGTTGAGACATGTGAGTAGTTTGTTGTTTACAGCAACCGGGTATAATCGATAGAGACTATGTATCCTGCCTATTCTCAAGCGGAAATCAAACTGTTCAGCCAACAGGATCTATTACTTCAGCCCTCTATCGATAGTTTAGTGTATGTTGCAACTACTAAAAAATACTTTGTTGGATTTCGTGCAAAAAATTCCTCGGTAGATAATAATCTATGACCTGGATACTCGGAGACGTTCCAGGGAAAAAATATCTCCTAACCATTATCGCACGAAAATTCCACCTGAAGCCAGTAAGAGAAGAGCTGGCTCAATGGCAAATTCCAACTTGTCTATGCACTGTAGAAAAGATGCAAAAGGTAGAAAAAGGATTACTTATAAACTATCAGGAAAAGCTCACGTAAACGCGAATACTGCATTGTACTCGCTTGATTAAGTTATTTCAAAGTATTATTAGTATTAGAGGATGGATTGTCTACTTCAGTTCTAAGCGCAGAATGTTGTGGGTTAACTGCGGACAACCAGCTTCCGGACTTGTACGCAATAGGGAAAGATATTCACTAAGAAAATTTTTCTGTTAGGATATGAAGGTTCTTTATTTCAAATTTTTAAAACGTCATAAAACGATTTTTACCGAACTTCGTTATGAATATCGGCTGAGTAGATTGGATAGCTCAATTGAGAAGAAAATACCCTTTAATAGACAATAGAAACGTGGGCTTTTTGTCGGTATGAGAACGTTTGTCTTTACATCACTTTAAGGATGCAAGCAATCATCTTATGGGAAGTACTCTAAAAAATATAGCTTGTTCAGGATGAAGGTTCTCCTTTGAAGTGAGGCAAGATCCGTTAGCTATGAAGATCATGTTGACCTAGAGTCGAACTTCGTTTTCTGGCGCATGCTCATCTACAAGCTGCCTACCAAATGGCAAACGATCATAAATGTTAACGCCATTGAGCACCATTTGAGACGATAACGTTGGCCGTGCATGTATTCGTAAAAAACTGGCTGAGAATTTATTGGTGCACGAAATAACAACCAGTATGTTATTTCATAAGCGTTCATATCTAATAGTTATCTTAGCTAGGTTTCTAGCTTGAAATAATAACAGTTTTAGCTCCACTTAGGTAGTTTTTTATATATTTTCGACAATTGATGACCAAGTATAAGTGCGCTTTTGTTGCAAGTTGTTGCAGTTGTGCAGTACGTGCTATTTCAACTATCAAGTTCGCGAAAATCTTTTTCCTTAGAGCTGTAGTTTTTTTTTTGTTTAAGTTTAAATAGGTTTAAGTTTCTATTACTTCTTTCGAGAGAACAGAAATACTTCGCTGGAAATCTATTTTACTTAGGTCAGACAACGATAGACTTGCTGCAAAGATAAAACTGACGCGGAAATGCCGTATTATTTTTGAAAAAAATCTGAGAGGCGCTGTATTAAGAACAGCTACCAAAGCTAACGGCAAACGAACCCAATGTTCATGTGATCGCTATGACTGTATTCAGAAGTAGCGTGGACTAGCTCGAAATTACTACCACTGATTTTCAAGTCTACCATTGTTCTTGATGAAATTTTTCATAAAAAATAGCTGCTGTGCGAACATCCTGAGGAAATTCCGAGACATCACACGGCATCCTGGTTTAGATATGCTCCCATTGCAAAATGACGCAATTGCGTAAAAGTACATAGATTTGTACAGGCTGCCTTGGTGGTTTTTCTATCAAAATCACTTTTTACGGGCTCCTATTGTAAGCAGAGAGCAAACTGAAATACATAAAACCGTCATCGACTAGATTTAAAAGAAACTTGTGCGGAGCTTAATCCAGTCGTCCCCTGGAAAGGGTGCAGGTGCGCAGTTCAATTAAGGATTCCTCTTTTGAACCCATGTTTGTCGTAAGTAGTACAAGCTGGTTACGGCATACCCAATATATTAAGAACGTCTACATGTCTATATTCAGTTTTGTTTGGGCATATCCTTACGATAACCAAGAGGTTTATGCATTTCTAAAGCCGACTAGAAATAAGCGCAATTCTTTTCCCCATGATAACGAGGGCAGATAATAAGGGCAGGAACAGGTGAGAGAAGCTAATCTGTCACGATAACAAATTTCGATATAAAGGGACATGTGACTTAGAAAGAGCTAGCATTCGAAGCTATACAGGACATTTTAGGATACCGTTTGTGATACGCCATTCTAGATGCAAAAAAGTCCAACGTTAGGTTATATACTTCCCAATAGAATAAACACAATTCAATGCCATAGTGTCGAAATACGATCATAATAATATTCCGTTAGAAGGTGAACAAATTTATAACGTAATGGCAAGGTATACCGACCGCTTGTAAGAGATAAATAGAACAAACGAGAAAACGCAAAAAACCATTGGGTAAAAATGCAGAAATGGAAGTGAAGAGTGACGGGATGGCATCGCTTGGGGCGGCGACGCAGAAAAGTGCGGCGTCCGACGTCTATATTGTGACCTGAGCTAATTCGGTCGCTGGCAAAAATGAAGAACTGGCAGCGTTTCCCTATCCGGGAAAGCAACTCAGCTAAAAAAAAAAACACCTTACGTAATCGCTAGAGGGCGAGTATACTAATTGTAATAAAACGTCAAAATAGAATCAATCAACAAGGATGGAAGTAACAAATAGGTAGGTCTTTTCATTTCCAGAATATCTATCTATGAGTGCGTCCTTATATGTGTCGAATATACATATTTTTCTCTGCAAATGATAAGGGAGCATGGTGTTTTGAGTTCGTGTCGGATATGAATATCTAAGTAGAAGTTAATCGAGCGCTTTTCATGGCAGGTGCATTTTTATGCCAAGACTTCATCCATACTATATCTATGGTAACCGTCTCTTATAAGCAAATATGCGATAAATATAATACTCATATGTTGGGTCAGTTGATTAAAATTAACTATTGATTTATATATATAGCCATTTGGGTTGTATAGGCGAGGCACGCCTGGACATGTACTCTCATGTTCAGGTAATCCATAGGAAAGATGCTATACTGGACCATGTTTAGTTAGAAAGTAGTGACTTTGTAAATTTCAGCGTCGGACCCAGTGCATTCAAATTTTTAACTAGTTATTTATAGGGATCACTGGCCTAATTGGCGTTTCGTATTTGCTTTAAATAGAAGATCAATACTTTAACTTAAATTTCCTTCGTGAGTTCCGTCCGTAAAATCTAGCCGTTTCAAATCAACTATTTCTCGGTCCAGGCAGTAATTCTCTTTCAATTAAGTAAATGAATCTCACTTTAAAACAAATATGTATATAGTAATAGAAAATAGCTCAACGGCCCGTAGTCGTATTGGCAGAATGATTTATCCACGGATATCTTGCTGTCCTTCAGATGCTCGCTTGAATAACTTGAATACGCAGGAAAAGCTATTCCCAGATTTCTTTGCCAACTTAAGTGAATTCGGGCGCACTTTTAGCGGTATGCTGACAACTTATGTAGTTGTACTTAATTTCGTTGAAAATAATGATGTTTATTTTAAATAGGCGGTCCTTTTTCAATTCCCTTTTGTGTGAACCTTAGTACGTCATCGCATCCCATCAATAAAAGCAAATAGCCACTTCTCTAATTTTTCAGTGGTTAAGGAATGGCTGGTTTTTTAGTCACAATGTTTTCAGCTATTTCTATCAGCGAGGATGGGGTGAAAAAGGTTAACCTAACAAATCAAAGCACCAAATTCCACCTTGAGTTACAAGCAAGACATTTGAAAATTAAACGTATAGTTTACAATGAATAGTACTTTTCAGGACAGGGTCATTTCTCCTCCAGACGAACTCAGTGCATACGTATTTCTATAATAGCGGCCCTCGGCTTAATAATGAATATTGCTCAACGGCAATTTCTACCACGTCCTGTTACCAACCATCATTCCCACGAAAATTCTAATTTGCCACCATATGTTTGCATGCCACCAAGGGAATTTCAATGTATATTAATTAACAATTCGCAGCAGTTAGAAAGAGCGCTGCCTGCGTATGATGTTACTAGGCGTTATTCCGGTGTCCTACGCAGGGCAAGCTCCAGTCACTAACAGAACTGTATAATTCTTTCGTTTTCTCATAGGCTCTCATGGTGATTGGTTGGCTGGCTGCCAACGCTCGTGCTCGTTCAGACGACGGCTTTTCTAGCATATCCAGGACTGAAGACGTATGTTTCATGACATATCCAAACTCAGTAAATAAGATGCTTAGCTTTTGTATTTCGATGTCGTTGCTATTGATAATTTGGTTCGGTCGAATCGTTTTGTGCGCCAAATATCATGTAGAGTAATAATAATAATAACAACAAAGAGGCCTTTTTTTTGAGCATATCCTGCACGAATGTATGGAGAATAACCGTACATATACGATACCTTATTTGAAGAATCTAGCTACTGCTTATTTAGGCCATGTCTTTTACATTCGTGCGTTTAAGTTTAGTTTTTACTTTCAAGTGTGTTCTGTTATGAACTAGATGAGTCCGTTCTAGATAAGTGACAGCCTGGAATATGTACGGCTAGAAACCAAATTTGGCAGCCTAATGTTAATGATGTATCCCTTGTTGGGATAAGACCATTCTTAAAGGCATATTCGTATCGTCCAGAAGAGAACAAAATGCCGCATATCTAGGAACTAAGACAATCATATTATCAATATGATTGGCGTATTAGCTGGCCTCAGCATGAGTAGTCCTGGCAGGTAATCTCAAACTTTACGGATCTCATAATCTATAGGGTATACCATCACGTTTAAATGAAATACCTGAAGAGAGCACGTTTTTCAAGCCGAGAATAAACACAGAAAGTACGGTATGGGCTAGTAGCGGCGTTTAGTTGCTTTCCCGGGGAGTAGATTAAGTGCGATATATTCTAAGTGAAAGTCTATGACATTTGCATATATGGCACTCAGTTAACCTAACAATCGTTTGTTCTAGAGTATCATTAGATTGTATAAACCAACTCAGTTATGCTTAATTAAAAGAAGGTAGAAACAATAAGCAGATTCCGGGGGCTACCCCTCGTTTGCAGCTGTAATACAATATTTTAAAAAGTGAGAACCCGCTCTTGTTTATTGAAAAACTTAAATTAAAACTATTGGACTTGAACGCTGCAATTTTACATTAAATTTAGCTTTGCTTACAGAAGTTAGTACGAGAAACTTTTACGAATTGTTCTACATATGGGATGACATAGTGAAGACAACTTGGAACCTGTGGAGGCAGTAGCTTTTTCGAGACAAACTCAGAACACTCTTGATAACCATACTTAAATTAGGGTTGTAATTTTTTTGTTTCAATTCAGCCAGCTTATTTTGAGTATATGCGAGTTAGTTTATTACAGGTCGTGATACGTGCTGCCTGATTTGTATTTGATTCCTATATACTGCATTATATTATACTATATAGTGCCATAATTGCAGTGTGCGAGTGTCCTTTGTAGTAACAAACAAAACACTCATCTCTGTACCCGTAACGGACAAACATGGCGTAGACTAAACAAGAATAACCATAAGGTTTCCTTGGTGTCTTGGAGACCACCTCAAGTGGATCTAGCCTCTTAGCATCCCTATTCTAGCGGTTTATGCTAGCGTTTACGAGAGAATAGCTAATTATACAAAAAAAGGTCCTAGCGGTCTCAGATTCCCATTTCTGCGTGCCCCCTTCCCCAAGAGGGCGAAGCAATTAGAGGAAAGGCTCTTAATCAACTTTTACCGTCCCCATCCTCCATCTTTCAGCTGGTATGAGAATCTAACAAATCATCATAGAATTCCCCTAGGTTACTGTTAGTCTATATCCGGTGTGCCAGCGCAACCTCTTCAAAACTGCGAGACGATACATATACACGTTGCTACACATCGTTATTTTAAACCGACTCTGAATATTTTTATTTTTACTAGAAAAAATTTCTCATGAAAACCAAATGAACCGTTTGTGGAGGAGTTGGGAATTTTTGTTGAAACGACTGATTAATCATGAGGGTATTTAGTTTTTATTTTGCAATGTTCGCTTCAGAGTTATGCGGGCTACATAAACAGTCTGGTCGCCAATTACTCGAGGGAGCGAGGAAAACGGTTTCTTGCCGCTAGCTTACTAACAGGCAGATGATGAATGTGCCGCCCTTCTGCCGACTTTGCTCGCCTTCATGGCCCATTTCCTGGCCTCTTTTCTGTGGTGGCCTTCCTTGTCATCGTCTTATCGCGCCGTTTACCCTTTTCCCTCTCTGTAAAATAATATGAGATTTGAGTTTAAGGGGGGGTTGGCTCTTTTGCGTTCACTCCGTCTGCCATGCACGACACCAGGAAAGCCCCGGCGCGCAAAGAGAAATCCTTGAATGCCTACCCCATTGGAATTCGCGAAGAATAACTTCGCTCTTAACAGACAACTACTTCAGTGTCTGCACTGCTGCTACCGCTTCTAACAGCTGTGCACGACCCCGACTATTACTGCCACTCGTCGTTCCGTCTATGAGCAAACGCTGGGTTCTTTCTCCGGTCGCAAAGAATTTATTTCCGTTCCGTTAACTTCAAGTTAAGGAAGAATGGAGTGAGTGAGTAAGAAGGACAATAAATGGGTGCGCAATAGACCACTAAATAGAAGAGGAACTGTGTTGATACCAAATGGTGTAACTTTTTTGCCACATTACGCCTTCAACGTTTTTCTTCTAATTGTTTTATATATCGTGATTCTTTCCCTAACGTTCTTACTTTCATGTTATTTATTGATTCAAGGTACGATATTTTTGCACATTACGAAAGGATAAATCTCACGTTTCCTTTGGCAATACCCTATCGTTAAGTGTGTTACGCTAAAGTAGTTCATGTTTCTAAAGTGCGCACCTCACTACTATAGACCTCATTACAAGTAGTTTTCTTTGACTAAAAAGACTGTGATTTTAATTAATAACGTCGATACTGAAAAGCAAGCTTTCGTCTCTGACAAATCATCATTTTACACTATGATACGTAGGTAATCTTACTTAATCTCTATCGGAAGATGAATAGTGAGCTTGTAACCCAAACCCTGTACCAAGCCCAGTCAAAAATTTTTGCATTTATTGGATTATTACAGTTTTGCCGCATAGGGGCTTCTAATTCACTATGTGATAACCAGTTCAGCAAATCAGTCAACTCAGCATTGTATTCGAATTGCCCCTACAAGTTGCGACGAATTTCTGTCTCTGCCTAAATAGTTGCCTCTTACATAAGTTGCATCTTCATATTTGGTAACTTATGTATGCAATTATACCGGGCGCACCACAGCTCAGTGGGCCTTCAAGGGGTCTCGGGGAGGCAAAGATATTTTATCTACACCGTTGTCGAAATACAATGAAATCCCAAGATCGTTTTAAAATCGCTGGAATTAGAAACCTTTCATTCCCCTGAATAGATATAGCTTAGGCTTTGCTTGGGCTCATTATGTAAAACCAATGCCAGAACGCTACATCATATTTTTTCTGTAATTAAGGTCATTCATTCCATACATCATGTAGGAATGACATCTTCGACATATTGCGGTTTCAGTCTTTGGGCAACTATCAGTTCGGGTACGACATCACTGATTGGGATACGAATCGGAAAAGGTGGGAAGTAGCTGATGCTTACAACAATCGTAAGGGAGGCTATTCGATCACCGATGTTGACGGGAAGGTGCGCCATCTTGAGTACGTTGCGGACAAGTCTGGATTCCGCGCAGTAGTAAGGACCAACGAGCCCGGTAATGGACATATAGGATTATTGGCAAAAAAAAACGCAAACTAACATCTTGCTAATTCAGAGTACATTTCTAGAGCTGTCCTGATATATACAAACGATTTTCTTGCTCAGGACCTATACCCGCTAGTTGGTGGAAGCGTATGTACCTTACAGACGTGACAATTGATCCATTCGAAGTGTATTTAGGAATAAATAAGGTGTCATAAATTTTTTTTAAGCAGCAACATAAGTTGACTGTTATGCTCATCTCTCCTGTTCTATATAACTGGAAAGAAATGTCTTTGTCCTTTTCCTTCCGGATTTCTTCAGTCAGCATCGGTTCATAAAATATGGTACAAGTGATCATCATTTGATTGTTAATCCATGTAGTTAACTCCATAATTCTGTTGTATTTATTTTCATTGCCAAATGACACCTAATATGAATCTTTGCTTAATAAGCTTCGACAAGTACTACTCCTACTAATAGCTTACCCACGTTGGATTTTTGGCCATTGGATGTGGGTCAAAATGTTTTTTTAACTCGATTTAAACTTGGTTCTAGGCACTGACTGAGTTTTTTTCGGACCCAGTCAAGCTTTTGTGTTTTTCAGGATTGTCTTTCATTTTTTTTTTTTATTTTTTAAAAACTAATAGCTATAACTGATAAAACTAAATATATTGGATTCGATGTGAGCCTCGAAGTGAAAATTTGTCATCTACTATACGATATTTTTGAGCTATTTGTTATTTCTATTAGCGTTATTTAGTGAATAGGTCTTGTCCAACCTTTTTCCGAGGAACTCTGTCCTGCATTGATACTTTCATTATGCAGCGCTTTCAACCTCTGACATATACAGATCGACTATATACGAAATGTCATTACCGGTAGTTTCCATGGCAATGTACTCAAACTATATTTTAAATATATAATCTACCTTTACCATTCCATAAATTACCTATTTTTTAAATAGACTCATATCCACCCAGCTCATTGAGTCCTACATACATAATCGTAAGAACCAAACAATTTACGTTTGCTTTAATTTTTTCAAACCTTAACGGGGTGAATCCTTTGCTATATATAGATAAGTTAAAATATGATAATAAAAAAATATAGATAAAATAAGACATATAAGGTAAAAACAGCAAAACTATATGGATCGCAAGTCGCAAAGGCAGGCATTTCTGCGTAAAAATCGACAAGTGTCTTAGAGATTTCACAGACATATCATGGGAATCTTCCTTCGGATACAGTTTCTTTATTTCGAAAAGAAATCCTTAAATTGAAACGAAAGAAGCCAACTAAGAGCTATGCGCAGATAACATTGACTTCAATTTTCTGGGGAGCTTCCACCATAATAAAAAAATTAACAAATACTACGGTATGCGATAAATGAGGTATCCAAGTTGAGCTCAGAAAATGCTACGGTAATACATATGCCCAAGTGCACTGAAACGTGCTTACACATGACAAATTCAATCAGCATCGCTCGTTTGTAAGACCCTTAAATGGTCTTAAATAATTGTTCTTTGCCCCTCTCTCAGGCCAAGTAATCTCATTGGCAATGCACCAACATCAAAAAACAACAGTTTAAAACTATCTTTGACATGAATAAGAACATCTTATACAGTAGAGACGGGGCAGCTGTCCATTCGTGTCGAACGCCATAGCGTTCGATGCGAACGGTGTCGCACAGTTTGCCTATAAGATATCAGATACTTTGTTGTTAAAGGACATGATTTCTAATAAACGCATTTAGTGGCCTAGTATAATTTAAATTAACCTCCCATTGTGAAAATCACGCTGACTTGTCCAGTACGGGAAAAGAGTTTTCGTGACATGCAGTTGAAGGAGAAGCAAGAAAACTTCTAGCTATACATACAGGCTCACAGAGGCACCAGTCATCGCGTATCCGTGCTGACATGAAAGTCTACAGTTAGAAGTTACACTGCAATAAATTTCTTTAACGGCTGAACTGTCGATATAAGTTCCTCACAAGAATAGAACTTCGCAAGGCACATCGTCCGAATTTTTAAAAAAACACCTATTTTACCACACTAATTATTGCATACGATCAATAAGGACGTCTTACATTATGCTCTAATGTAATAATGATTCTGAATAATCGTGATTTTTCAAAACTTCGAATGACAAGGCGAAGTTTTGACTAGCAACAAAAAGTACCTAATGAAATAGACATAAAACATGTCAATTGTTTCAGATTGTCTAAACTTAATTAATAAATTTGTCATCATACAGAAAGTAGTTGCTTTACAGCATATTACTTACCAGATAGTGGAAGCGATTACTTTACGTATGTACGCGTTTATATATGCGTAATAATTTTTAGGTATAACCTTATTCTCGGAATGGCTAATTTAATTTAATTAGTTCAAAACACAGGAACCCAGTGATTAATATATTTGTGGAGAAAGTTCAGCGTTAAAGTTTATCGTTCACTTAATGCAAAACTTACCATATGACGCTTTCACCCGAACCTCATTTAACGACTTCATACTGAAGCCATTACGAACTGTGTGTTGTTAAAACTTAGTAGCCTTAGGGCAGTAATATCAAATATAGCATTTTACCTGTTTAAATGATACTATTTCAATTTTCAACCTCGTATCTAGAACTGTACATCTTTATCGCCATTATATGTTTCATACACAAACCCATTTCGAGTGGTTATTATTTGTGTTTGTTGACCAGTTCATTATATAGTCGCACGAAGCTCTAGCTTGAAGTGGAACTTCAACAGAATCAAATACAGGGGAAGGTGTCAATTTTGTGAGTGAAAAAATAATACCTTACATCCTATATATAATGAGTAGGTTCCTGAAATTGAACTAAGCTTTCAGTAGGATTGTATTGTGTTCGACTGTCTCTTTAACTAAGACGACCATTAATTATGTTATGTGTTTCTTTCGCCATAGCGAAGTAGTCAAGGATCTTTAGTCATTGGTCACAATTAGACTTTTTAGCGGTTCATTGTTTGTATTCGTTGCGCACTAACTAGTGTTTTATTTTTAAAAAATAACATAAATTGAGTAAATTAGATTAGTTCAAGCGAGTGCGTTCATGCCAAGCACCTTGAGCAACATCATTAGTGTTTCTGTTCATTCTTCATAGGCCACCGTTCATCCTACATAGGCATACATCCTAAGTGTTCCTTTGTGCAATACGCCTCTGATGATTTCGGCGATGTTGTTTCTATAGCTGATTTAATGGTGACGTCTGCTAGTAAATGAAGTTGGCACTTAATGGTGCATAAGTTTATTCACCCGAGCTTTATGTCCCTACGATATATTTTATACGCATTTGAGGTGTACTTTAGGGGCCACCACTAGAAGTGTCTATGCGTAATTTAATTTTGTGCGCACGGGGGTTCCGAATTTCAAGCATTTTTATATTTAGCTTTTCCCTTAGAAACGTTTAGAGGCATATGCGCGTCAAGGTAACTCATGCACCAGCGATACGTGTAAGTGACTCAAAAATAAGCCGGGAATACACTAGTGACGTTAGTGCAAGCCGTCCGTATAACGAGAAAGCTAACCAGCTTCAAAGACATGATATAGGTTTAGCCGAACCGAGTTCTGTATAAAACAAAATGACTGTATATTCTTTTATTATGGAATTATCGGGGGGTGACGAATTTGTCTACAGGAAGGATCGGCATAACACTGGAGGTCTGCCAAATTAAGAAGTTGAATATTGATCACGAATAATTTAACCAGCAAGGACATAACTGTGGTGCCTAAGGAAAGCGACCTTGAATTTTACAGCCACTATTACAAGTAGATTACCTAATCTCCTCACTCGTAATCAGCAATTTAAAACGTCCCAATGCCCGATTGCCACGCTGAATTGGCTCTATTAATACACCCTAAAATCACTAAAAATTGTTATTAGTAACTCTTTCAAGCAATCAATAATAAATCAATTTTATTTATTAAAAATGCTTAACTATAACTCAATTGTTGCTACTAAGCTAAGCATATATGTCTGCCATCAATCTGAACGTCTACAAAGCTCCTAGAACGCTAAGCCTATTGATATCAGTAGGCCAACGTCGCTTCTCCACGATCGGTCGTGAATTGACCGTGAAGTTTATCTTTTTCCAAGTGAGACTCATAGCCAATAGCACTCATTACTATGCTTCATGGATATGTGCCTATAGTTTATAGCATAGTGCCATGCTTTATCAGCATTTTTATGCACTATTTAGGATGCTGTCTACGATCTAAATGACGATGACCTAAAAGACAATATACAAAATAGGAAAGACGCCATAGGCCTGATCCACCACCTGTTCTACCGAAAAACCATTATTTTTAATTATTATAGGCCAGTCCTGTGATTTATAATAACGAGTTCACCTTTCGTCACGGCAGATAATTACTGATATTTTACTAAGCCAAATAGGCAAATGGACAGAAACAGGCGACCAGAATCAAACGACTACGAATAGGCCAATGATCTATCGCCTCGACGCACGGTACTCCAGACTTAACTGTCGAAAGAAAAGTAATGGCTCTTCAAAGCGGTCAAGAGGACGATGTGTCTAACTAAAATTTGGAAACAGATGTCGCAAAGTGTTTACTCTAATTAAGTTATGGGGACTATGCAATGACAACAAATTAACGCGAACAACAATACGAATTATTTTGCCTCTTACGGTTCCAAAGCCACGTGTCTTATTAATTACTATTTCTTAGGAAGCAGTTTATAAGGCGCGTGTAAAACGACTCGAGTAAACAATACATTTTTGGTAAGTTGCGTACATGTGCTCTTCTAGTCTAGTTAGGGCATTTCTTCAGGCCGTGGGCAAATTTGCCAGCGGGGCCTGGTGTCGGCTGCAGCTTTTGTTGGCAGCATAAAGGATGCAGGGAAGATGTTATGACCCGACCGTAGCAATTAGGCCCTTCTAATGACTCATAAACGAAATATAACCCATAAAGAAGGGCCTGCGCAAAACAACAACCATGATCCCGCCATTCTCGGACGGTGCTCCTTTCCCCGTTTATCTGCTCGTTCGGGTTAAGTTGCATTTAGGCCAAGTGCTTAAACGTTATACCTGCCTAGGGTCGAGACTAAGAGTCATTATTGTATCGTTTATTCAGTTTCTTGCACGTCCAGCTTTTACCTCATATCGTTGTTCAGATCAGGGATTAGAACCCCACTTAAAATGGTCTTGAAAAGGTTCCTTTACCTTTTGATATTTCGAGCTATGTAAAAATTTAAATGAAGTTTTATTATTTGTAAAAGGTCACAGCGGTAATGCATATCTCGTTGCAAAAAAAAAGTAAGCAACCCAACTGTAGAGTTGTTGCACAAGTTTAAGACTACAGTTTCTTCTTGTTCCGGTATATTTATGCAATAATAATGTTAAAACGACCCTATAGGTTTTCGGCTTCAATTTTCGCTATTAAGGGTTTTGTTTTTGGTAAGATAGCCGGTCGTCTGGTAATATATAATATCAAAAACAACGAGATTAGGACGGTGAAATGCATAGAGCGTTCTTATCGCATATTACATACAGGGTTAAGCTAAAGCGAAAAGGGCTACTTGAAGTATTATAAATTACCAAAGATTTACGATTACAGAATACATTTATACGTTACCATAAAGGGTTTAAAAGAGTCATTCTACAGTGTTCCTACGACAATGGGAAACTTATTTTATTTCTAATAAAGTTCGACCTTTTACATTTAACTTTGTTAAGTCATTATCTTTCTGCAACAAGACGGCACAGCTTCAACTATAAAAAAATATCGCTGCCAAACTAACGAGCTTGGTTATTTTTTCTTCATATTTTTTATTACAATACTAGGATAACTGAAGTGTTAAATACAAATGCATGTATCAATACGACTAAGAGTTTGCCAACCGATAGTCAAGACCCTTCTTTATGCAAAACATAAACTATGGTCTATTTTGCACTCCTTTAATATTATTAAGGTACGGCTCCTGGCTATCATGGGGACGCCCTCTATCTTCGAAAAGGAGTCAAAGAGATCATAACAAGCTCACAACCAGCCTTACAACTTACCGGGCACGTCATCAAGCAGAAGGTATTGTTAAGTTAACGTTGCTTGAATTAATTTCGTCACTTTTTAAGTATCATACATTTGTACGTATCATACAAGAATCCTAAGTTCAAATAGGTATTATGGATTTGATTATCAATGGACGCTCAGATGTCGAAATGCGTATAGGGCCTGCATTGGTTCCACGAGCTATTTCGGCAAGCACTTTGCGACATTATATTCTGCTAAGAAAACATAGGCATTCTATTAACAGGCCTGCTGCGTTTCTATGATAATGATATGCACACGTTTTAGTAAACTGGCCTCCAAACACTGGATTTTTATCACCAGCGTCTGATAATATTTCCTGAACTACATACTACCCAGCAGACAATCCACACACAAGTTAATCAGACTACATACTTATCTAGTCAACACATTGGTGCCCATAAAATATCAAACTATACAAAATAACTTTTCCTTCTACATCAGACGTTGTAGAGATAGGCATTCTTATCTTACGTCTGAGAATTAATGCTTTAATGACTAGGGAGGAAAGAATTAATGAAGTATCAATCATCGTATTGTATTGGCAGTTCATTTAAATTAGAAAGTCTGAGATAAAATCTAGCAATAATGGCCAAGACTATATTGGTCCTGTGTAAACAAACCTTATTGTCATATGCGGTATATAGGCGAGTGTCGGAAGACCCCATCCATATCCGTATCGCTGAAATGAAAAAAGAGAGACGCATATTATTTAGCGCTTCCTCGGCCATCCGTTTTATCCAGGTGCAAGTATTGTTCCTGTTCATTGTGTATATTGCTACCCTCAAAATACTCGATGACTTAGTTATTTCAGGTAGATTCCCCTGAATGATAAAGCGAAATGTAGGTAGGCGAAGGGAAGACACTTTTCGAACAACTAATCCACTGGCAGCCTCTGAACATATAAAAAATTCATTTCAATTCAAGATACACAAATAAATCTAAAAGATGTAGCCTTCATAGGTCTTCACTAGCTGGATATAGAGCTTAGCTTCATATTGCTATAGTACGATTTGAAACCGTGACGCCGTCTGATGCGGTTATTGTGAGTCACAAGAAGATATTTGGTGTATACGTACTATATTATGTATGGCACTAGCATCTTATTTTCGGATAATGTTAATATTCGATTGCGATACACAGCTCAAGTCAAGAGAAGAAAACTGACAAACTTATTAATGGGACTATACAATGGGAGTAAATAGGTGCCAAAGACAGGACGCACATACTCGACACTGACGTCAATCATCTCAGTGATTTAAACATTGAAAAAAAAAAAAAAAAAAAAATGATAAACTAATGAACAAATGGTTCCCGGACTGTTGAAACGTCAACAAAGTAGCGACGACGTAAATCTCTTACTAACATGCTGCGAAGTGTTGAAACAGCTGAAAGGGTCAACGTAGCCTATCGATTTGAACTATCTCAAGAATCAGATTATTTATAATTCACTACAAAAGCAAACTTCTGAACTCTAAAAGACTTCCGAATGTCATGAGCCGTGTTTTTATCTATAAAATTATACACTTTCGTCGCGTCTTCTGGCTTTTAGCGTTTCCTTTCAATCGACCAGCGACAGCAATCCCTTTCAATAAAAGAACTTCGAATTGTGCTTTTGAGGTATTGACATCATTATAAAGCATGCTCGTGCCATACTTTTTTTAGGTAATATGTACAATCTACTTAACAACCGCTCTGCATAATAAGTAATAACGTATTTGGTTACCTTTGTCAGACAATTTTTTCAAACTTTTATCGGTTTCCTCGCTTTCTCCACAGAAATTCACGTTACATACCATATTAAGCAAATTAGTATCCTACCGCCATATAGGTTTTGTGTATTTATGTATGATATTTGCAGCACATATTTCGTTTTCCACTTTGACTTGATAATCCTTCCGGTTTAACGCATATACAGAATACTTATGTCCAAAGATGATTCCTAAAGAAAATCTCCTATTTTCATTTTTTATCATTCGAAGTTCATCTGGGACAACAGAGTACTCGAATGCTTTCAAGAGCAGCAGTAAACGAGAACATTGGTCTTTCGACGATCATTGATTGTGGAAGGCTGCGGGGTTTCTGCTTATATCACTCATACTGCCCCTGTCGTCTTCCGGTATAGATGTTAGCGCTAATTAAGTTTTGTGCAGTGCTTCCGGTCACAGCTAAGAGACAGGGCCGCCCCGTCCCCGACGTTGGACGCATCTTGATAAAATGACTCTGCATGGCGTCTGTAGCACGATCCGTGGCGCTGTTTCAGATTTCCTTCAAAAGGTTGTTCCTTCAAATAACCACATTTGCTTTACGGTGACTTGGCCGAATGCTCCGGCCCTTAATAACTTGTATAAAATTGCGGATACTGCCCTGTTCTGTAGGCTACATTCAGTAAAGCTAAATAATTTGAGTATTTTGTAGGACTATGGTGTGAAGTATGCCCGCTATGAAAAAACAGTTTAACAGCTGCGTCAATTTCTCAAGTCTCTAAAGTCAGCCGATGACAACACGCCTAACAATAATTAGACTTACATTACCCTCAAACAACTGATGGAACCTAAGCACTATGTCTACGATATATCGTTTTGTGGTATTGTTATCCGCTTCTGGTTGTAACATGGCATACAATTTACAAAGCTACTTATAAAAAAACCAAAAAATAGCGTACGAAAATAATTTTCAGTATGGAGTAACTTATAGGAACAATACACCTTACCACTATCTTACCTAGGCTAGTCGTGCAATGCATACAACACATTCAAACAGTTTAACATAAGTAATTTTCCTCTGTATTTAGTACTGCATATTATCTACGCGCAATTTATGTGATTCACGCCAACTTACTTGACATTGTTTATCATTTGTACAATAGCGATAGTGTTCATTTATAACAAACTTTTCAAAGAAATTTAGTCTATTTTGAAAATGTGCTATTTATAAGAACTTTATATCCTATATTCGCAAGTAAGCCTGTTGTTCATTTGCAATGTTGTCTGCATCCATAGAAACTTGCCACGGTTCACGCGCTGGCTTCTGCTGCTCCGGTGCCAGTCGCTGTTGACAAGCCTATCATCTATCAGCAGCCAAGTCTCTACGATGCTGTGCAGCCTAAGCCCATCGTTCAGCCAATTAACGTTGCTAAAACTGTTGTAGGTCAGCTGCCCTTGGTCAGGCCTGCTTTTCAGGTTTACCAGACCTTCCAGCCCATGGTCCACGCCGCCCCCAAATCGATTCAACTTCAGAAGCAAATCGTTCAGCCTTTTGTCCAATCAGTCGTACATTACAAACCTCTTGTTTATCAGCAACCAATAACGCGACTTGTTCCAGTCCCCAAAACCGTTGTTTATCAGCAGTCCCTCGTTCAGCCCGCGCCCAAAGTAAACATCGAAACGTACCAGCACGTCGAATCGCTTAGTACTGCCAGGCAACCAAAACTCATTGTTCCTGTCTCTGATGTCCTGGCCGGACCGGTAATGGAACCAGTTGTGCAGAAGGCTGCCGTTGCGCAGCGCGTCACACTAAAAGAGAAAAAGATTATTGTGACACCACCCCCCGCATACACAGGCCCTCGACGCCGACCTCAGAAACTCATTGAAGATCCATCGCAATCGTACGAAACCCCTGAACTCCCGAAACTTACTCCCAAACGGGTACCTGGGTATACTCCTGCCCTTGAGGACTTCGAGGACGATTATGATTCGATTACCGTTGCTCCGCCACTGCATCGTGACCGTGTAACGTACTCGCCCGACCAACGCGTCCTTGCCATCTCAAAGTTCACACCTCTGTACATCAAGCCAGGTGGCATTACCAGGAAATCAGGCTCATTCCCTCCTCTAGCTGGTCCGCCCTCCCGACGAGCCCGCGCCTAACAGTCATTCTCAATATCTCGCTCCCCATAAGTTCCACTGTTCCGTTGATCACATAACATTACATTCACTATTTCATTGTTACTGAATGAGATCATCTGATATATTTCACGACGGGTACAAGAGCGCAAGTAGGTATACTCTCTACCGAGTCAAGGAACTAGGTACAGCATTGCAAACTATATATGAACTGTTTAGTCATTAATTACTTGGAAATTATCATCTGTGTTTTATTTATGGCTTAGAGAGTTATGGCCAGTTTCTTTTTGACATGTATACAATATATTCTTTATAAAATAATTATCATTTTTTAAGAAAATTCAACAATATACTTAGTGTTAGGTATCGTCTTAGTGCTATGGATATAGCTGATCAATATCAAACGTTAAATTACAATTTCGCATTGTTGCCATATTGAGAATCGAGATTCAGAAACTTCCCTGAATAAAGATAAAATTCTCTAAAGTGAGCGTTAGCTGTTTTCATTTAATACTAGAATCTTATGGTTTCATATTAATCAGTGTGTCATGAATTTCTTCAAGGAGGACATTTTGATTTTAAAAAAGAGCTAAAATCTAAAAATAGTTCTCTCTTTCCAAATCTTTCAGTATCCAGAATCGGCCAGACATCGTTTACCGTAATTAAGACCGGGGCATAGTCGATTATTTTTACTGCCACGGGAGTCATGTAGCAAAGGCGGTAGACCTGAGACAGTCGAAGCAGTGTTTAATAGCAGAACAGATTGTGAAATTTAACAATTGAACGGTATTTCGGTGATGGCAGAGAAGCTAGCAAAGGTGGTATAATATAGCAATTTGACATCTGCACAAAAGGTTTTTAAAGATGTTTCTTAAAAGGAAGTACCCATGTACACAGGAAGATAATGGCCGTGACCTGATGCGTCCGTGGTAGTATCCGTGAAAATTTAAAACATGAGTTTATGAGGCACCCTAAGCCGAAGGTCGACCAAACAGTGATGCCAAATGCATGGAAAATCAATACCTTGACCAGTGATGTAACAGAGAGGAGAAAATAGCCTTTCTGTTGACTGACCAGGTTAAAGCTTCGACTTCTATTAAATGTGAGTTACTCTAAACTGTTAATTTTTTTTTAGAGATCACGAAAAACTATGTAAAAATTTTTCCAGGGATGAGGCATTTGACTAAGAGACAAAATTTTCTTTGAAAAATTACTAATACTGATTTTCCAGAAAGTTTGTGTTTTATGGTATGAGAAATTTCTAGGGTATTTCATAGGTAGCCTTCTAGAAGTCTTTTTGGCACTAAAGCTTTAATAAACTGAAAACCTAATTCTCTATTAATAAACTACGTATTTTTCATGTCTTTTTTTGGTTTTTTTGAATAACCTTTACACTAATTGTGTGTGAAATCTCCAAACTTCTACACCTTTTCACAGGCGAACAGGTAACAATGTAAGTTTCGTTTTGTAATGTTTCGTAAGTTGTGGATCAACCCGAACGGGAAGGTACATATGAATATATCGATGGTGCGTGCTGGACTTGAACGCGTCGTGCAGGGTACGCTCAAGCCAGGCTCCAACAATTGTCGAGATGCATTCCGTCACATGCGGTCATTGTTAAAAAGATGTTCGAGTATTCCAGAATTTATGAAAAGGTCATGCCAGCTGTTTTGGGCTAGAAATGGGAAATCATTGAAGCAAATAGAAACTAATAGTGGGTAAAATATAATCGTTCATTCGGGATATCAAAGCAAATTCATATGATTGTTACCATTGATTTTTATCTAAAAAGTCTGGGCTATATACACCTTTTGAGTCTCATTAAGACTTTCAATGAATCTGACACAGCATTTTGAAACAAATTCGAAACATAACACCCAAAAACAACATAAAAACCCATAGCCAAAGGAAGAACTTTTCGTGTAAACAACATACATCCGTTTCAATATATGCTGCTCGCGCAGAAACTGTAAAGACAACATTGGTTTAATTCAAGGTAAAAATTCGGCTCAAGTCCATCGGCAGCTCGAGTAGAAGGTATTAATTATCCCTTTTTAATTATTTTCATAGAAGAAAATTAATTCTCTGAACTTCGCGCATTTGCGGGAAAACTCTTCGCACTGTTATAGATACTTAAAAGCATTCTTTTTGAAATCCAATATCAAGTTTCGTGAATCGAAACCAAATATTCGAACGCCGGTCTTCTTGAAAGACGTTGCTCTCTTGTTATCTTCAAGAAGATCAAAGGAGAGCTATTAGGTCAATGGAGAAGCAGTTGAACATGTTGCCTTTTTATATATATATATATTTTTTAAGTATAGAATCTTCAATTTGCGCTTGTGAAGTGAAACTCTTAGTAGGAACATAGTAATGCAACACAAAATACCGACCGGTGTTCGTCTCAGAAGTGGGCCCTTTGCTACGTAACCACCACAGCTGAATGAAGCCGCTAGGTCTTTTTGTTTGCATCTCCATAGTCGGAGCCCTATCGTCAAATACCCATATAGCCACCTGGCCTATACCTCTTGGATCAAGCTACTATATTAAACAGACCCTCTGGGAGTATAGGTTACATTTTTTTTAAAAATCACTACAACAAACTAATAAAACACTATGTAACTCTTGCGAAACGAACTAAAGTGGAATAGATTATCATTATATCTGATGTATGCATCTCACCAAAGGGATGAAAAAGGTAAATATCCCGCTCTGGCTATATAGGACTTGCTACCTATTACAAACGTCCTGTCCTACATGTTTAACTTCAACGGAGCCATTCTTGGCATCACGAAATACGCTATTACTCTTCGTTTTTCTGTGAGGGAGTGCGGAATCTGTCTGTAATATATCTTGTAGACTTCAAGTGTTTACCCGAAGCCCTACTGATCTTTGGCGAACTAATAATTAAGAACTCTTCCATTGCTCTGTCGTACTTTTGGATTTTCCTTAACCGTAACTTTTACACGACCAGCTATTTTTTTTTCAAGCTTTGAAACTAGAGTCATATTTTCCCTTCTCGTTGAAGACTAAGAAGCGAGATGAATATGGAAGGCCTTAAGGAAATCACTTCATCAAAAGCTGTCAAAAAAACTTCTCGAAAAAGGCTAGCTATTGAAACCACTTTTCAAATCGCAATATGCCTTACCCAGATTAATCAGGCTATTCTGTATCTCTAAAAGGGGTGAGTCTTTGGAAAAGCATAAATGTTATTTGTGTGCCTTGGGGCACATGCAAGTTGGCGCCGTAAGCGATTGGTTGTTTTGCTTTATTATATTCTATTCATCTCTACAACAAAACTTCAGTTGATCCAAATAATTCTAAAAATTAGTTGAATAAAACTACATAAAGCTGAGGCTCACGGTTTGAAAGGAAGTGAGCCATATAGGAAACAAACGAGTGACCTACTTCTAGCCCCTGTAGGTTCCTGCTCAGCCAGGTTCATTATGTTCTATACGAGACCTGATTTTTAACGTAAGTTAAAACAGGGCCTTTAGGATACATTGCTTTTGTCGACACTGCTCATTTACAAGTAGTACGGATTCGCAAAGCAGTAAGTCTATTGTAGTAAACTAGAAGCGTCACCGAACGAACTACTATGAGAAATTTTCAAGCCAGGAGCGTTGCAAGATTTTTATACAATAGTTATACGATGCACCTATATCTATGGGACGTCAATTAATTAAGTTAATCTTTTATTATGAATAATTGTTGCGTACAATGATACTCAATGAGGAGGAATAGCAGAACAAACAAATAATGTTTTAGCTAAAAGTAAATTTTTATCTGACGCACACAAAGCACACGTCATTGCTGTTGTAGCTAGCCATAGTCACGAAAATTACTTGAAAAAAGAAATGGTACCTTGATGTGTTAATGATGAGTGAAGTGGTCGTACACGGCAGCACCGTACAAACACGCAATCGGTCACAACTTCTTATAGTCGCGTATAGTTAAATTGCCGAAATAACGTCATAAGACGACAAAAAAAAAGGCAGAAATAACGAAAGGGCGGAAACTAATCGGAAATATAAACTAAAATACAAGGATTGCTACAAAGTTGAGCGAAATGAGAATATTGTTAAAATAGGATGATATGACCGTATCCACCTCACTTCAGTCTGAATGAAGACTCGCCTGTTTGCGGATACACTCACAATAATAATAATAATAATGTAGGAAATACAAATAATGACTTAATCAACTATGGCTTCTATCTGAAAGGCAAGTAAGCTCACAGTGGCAAGAAATAGACAATAAGATTTGATTGAAATTTTCCATAATTTTTTTTTTTATTTAACGACGTAATGTGATTATTCAGTTTCTAATACATTGCTATTGAATTAAATGGTATTGGACAAACGATCACAAATGCTTCGACTGGCAAACACTGTAACTTTCATATCACCGTATAAAGGGAAATAGCACAGAATATCTACTATACTTCCTTCCGGTCATACGCTGAAATATGGCCTATTTGGCCTGTTGGCGTCGTTATTACTGACTGGTTGTCGACAACAACCTTGAAGAGCGTTATTAGTGCTAGCGGATCAATAGAAAGACTGAATGAGCGCTATTGTATGCAGTGTCGCTTCAAAAGAATGACTTCATACTTACGTAAAGCTTGCTTGAAAACCAAACATCTTCAAGGATTAACTACTTATGTGATTAATTGTAAAAATAAATCCAGCTACAAATATACTACTTCCTGTACATGGAGAAAAAAACTACGACAGTGCTCTGATATAAAAACTCAAATGCGAGACTGGACCGTTTTACTTTAGGTCGTTGAGCTTTTATAAATGAGCTCGGGAGATGCCGATAAATGCTTCCACGAGTAGTTCTGAATAAGTAATATTAGTAACTCGTTGATGAAGTCCGTTGGAAAAAAATGGAAGTTCGACCAAACCATGATCAACAATCAATGAAAACGTCAATTAATGTGCTGTATTATTATTATTTTGTTTATTAAAAACGCTAATAACAAATGCCTTCAATAAGCGTCAACCCCTCGAACAACTACTTCGGCATGGCAGCTGCAATGTCCTCTTTTTTTTTTTTTTTCGTTTCTACACTGTCGTCCTGCGCATTTGTTTGCCTGTTAACCCCGACCTCGTCAATCATTCATCTCTCGACTAATCAGAGCAATTGATCATAATAAATGTTATAGCAATAAATCCATAATAAAAATTAGCGTTGCCCTAATTGGCCAACTCCACGAGCATTCAGACTGTGGTCTGTAGAACTTTTCCTTACGACTTCTGCGCTTCTTATTATTGTCCTTTACAAGTTATCATCGCGACAATTAGCGTTAGTGCCTCCACTTCTTGCCCCTATCTTTGACAGCAGTATCAAGGCTGCGTTGAAACGCTGTGTTCTCAGGGGCAACAATTAATTAATTCGACTAAATAACGACTCAGTAGTGTAATATAACTACTAACAATTTCATGTATGACTTATAACGGTAACCAACTTTACTAGAATGACGTTTTGCTTCGAACGTTTTTACGGACGCGCGAAATAACACTAATTGGGATAGATGCGTCTCGCGATATCATGGGGTGCGCGGCAACAGCTCTGCAGGCACTAGCGCGCGTTTTTGGCATTGGGCCAAGCTGTTTAGGTCTCGTACAATTCGCGCTTATTCCTTGGCCTGCAAATACGACACGAATGTCGGCATTATACGCGATGTGACAGCGACCTTCACCTACCTTTGTGTTCTTCAAATAATATTGATTGACCGTAAGTAGTATTACATTATTCCGGTGTCAAATGCAGGTGAAGAAACACGCCTGTGAGAATCGGTAATATTCACGTATATATATATATGATTATTATTTCTTTTAACCAGTGTATCTTATTCTTCATTGTAGATCGATTCCCTTCTCCACGATGCTCATCAACGTATCGGTCATTTTTCTTCTGTAACTTGTTGATACTTACCGAGGTTTACCCTCTTTGTCCAATTTGTAACATGCCCTTATTGTTCCATTTTCAAATTCTTCGTACGTCCGTTTTTATAATCATTTGATCATCATTACTATTACCATGAACCCCTCCATCTCCTTGCCGCGCAGTCACCGTCATCATTACATATACCGCAGTGACTGTTATAATTGGACTTTTAGCAGAATTAATACACAGATGTTGTGTTTTCCTTATAGTTTCGTCCTCCTGTCCTTTCTAGGACAATGTACTTTTCAGAATTTGTTTTCTTTTTTAGTTCTGAATTCCCATCCTGTATGTTTCATCAAGATCTATTTTGCTTCGATCCAGTTTTCATTAACCTTTCAGGTTACTCATATCAGTTTATTATTATCTGAATACTTTTATAGACATCATCACAATGATCATTCATAGTATAATCGTCATCAATGTATCACCATATAGCAATAATCAGTCATCCACCAGGCGACCTCCTTGACGATGCCCAGCAGATGTCGGGTCAACAGACTCCCAGTACGGCAGCTACAGCGTTTAACCATTCACGATTTCTCGTCTCCCAGCATACAACAATACTGTATCTATTCTACATTAGCCACGCTCACAGATAGATAGCCATGTGTTACTGCTCCCCTTTTCATTTAGATCGCATGCTATCTCAGTTAAAGGGGGTGAATCTAATTGTGTGTTCTGTTTGAGATATTCAAACGTATCCAATGTATATCAGTGAATGTTTCTTCGTCTGAAAGTAGGACGCTGCCGTACAGGTAGCCTAATTTAGAAAGCTTCACAAACGATAGAAGGCTACGCAATATACACAAAATACACAATGATGTAACCCGGGCTATACAAACCTCTGCTAGCTCATCCCACCACCGTTGCTCTACGGCCATAGACGGCACGAGGTCAGCCGATACGGGTGCTTTAATGGAAATATCAGGTTGTAATAGGTGAATCAAAACGGTGCCCATAGAGACAGCGAACCAGCCTATGAGAAAGGCACATATCAGTAAATCCGAATGAGTCGAACAAAATAAGCGGGCAATTAATATGCTACAGAGGAATGTATGTCCTGTTGTTGAAGTAAAGGGGCTCCAGAGGACGTTTGGGTTGTGAATCTTAAGTACCGTATACAATTATAAACGAAGTCACTCAACACGATGCCAACTTCAAGTAAAAAATTGTGCTACTATCCACAACTTAGATCGTGAAGTTGCACCCAGCGACTAAATGACAGATACTATCTGGCGAGTGCTCATCAGTCTAATCTACATAGGTTTTTACCGGAAAAAAATACCCGATTTGAATTGAGTTTAATTAGGATAGGCTTTGGCGGTTGGTTGCAGGCCGATTACCCAGTGGTGCTTATCGCGCTCATACTGAAAGTGTCGAGAAGTTCTTCAGTTCTTTTAGTTTGCGTGCCTGCCTATCAGTCGGTTAGCCCTTGTCTCCTCCAAGCGCTGTGCATACTGAACTCTACGAAGGCAACTTAGAATCACTCCTTCAGATTTTCCATGACCTGTCGACCTCGCAGCTTCATAGTATTTCAACCTTCCGTCTTCTCCATTTCAACGTCACACGGCTACCTTCAGATACTGCCGTTGTAATTTCGGCAGTTCCGTTTTTCTGACCGCGCCAGCGGTGAAGCCCATAGCCAGTTGGCTGGCAATTCGGATAATATCATTTTCTTCTATTAGATATATTATAGTTCTTCCATTGCAAGTGTTTCATCATTACTCTTATACAGGGTAACCCGTTTGAATTAGCAGCACATATTAATCATGTCATCGGCGAGACAGCAGTCAATTGATTTATCAACATTATACAACAGCAGCAAATGATTTACAGACACTAATTGGCCTTGTAGTTCCAGTAACGCCGCTGTTTCTAAAATTGTCTTTATGATTTGTTATTACTATCGCTCTGTCATCTACCTTCATCATGATGTCATTACTTGATGCAATAGTGAACTCGATATATAGATTTAACACGACATGTATTGTTTTAGGAGCCGTTTCGTCTCTTGTCATCCGTTAGTTTGCTTTCCCATCGAATAAGATTAGAATGAAGTGCAATCATTATGCGAGTGTCGGGTCGGAGGCACGGTACCGGGCACTTCATCACTATTGATATCACCACCCATTTAACTCGTCATCATCTTCGCTTTTCCTCCTCACCGTCGTCGTCGTCGTTGTCGTTCAACGCTCGTGCCGCCCTATATCGTCGACGCTATGCACACATATATATAATTTGAGCCAACGACCGGCAAGTTTGATACCACCAGCATCATCTAACATATATATATATATATATATATATCCATATAGTACTATAATCCTTGTTATTAATATTACTATAGCTATGTGTCGGAGTGGCCCTTTATTTCTTGCCATTTTTCGTCAGGCTCCCATTCCACGAACCTTCCTTACCTATAAATCTACTTTGATTGTCCGACAATTATTCTTTATCGCCACCAATATCGTTAGGTAACGCCCGATCCCGTACCATGTATGTCGCCGACACTGCAGAGTAACCTCAGTAACTCGCTGAGCCTCTGGTGTTTAGTCAATGACGCGCTGCAATAAACCCTAACTTTCATACCAACGCAGCATTTACCTTTTAAGATCACGCTCGGATGCGATTAAGCTCCGACCCGACACGCCTTTAGGAGATACTGAGAGAACACGGTTCAGAAATAGGTGAGCTGCTATAACGACCACGAACGATTCTAGTATTTAGTGGCCCACACCTATAATGCCGACAACGAGTTAAGATATAATGATATATAATATTATTCTAACAGTCACCTTGATAGTGTGCATCATGCGTATGCCTTCTGCATAATTCAGTCAACGCAAAGAACTAAGCAAGTATGTCATACTGCAAGATACAACGTCAACACAAACCCTTCTGGAAGTCAAGCAGTTTGTTAGCACCACTCAATGAAAAGTTACTGTTCGATGTTAAGTATAAAATCAAGTAAGCTTAACTAGTCAGATTGCATGAAACGATGACGGGTTGAATAATTTATAGACGCGAATTTCCGTGGGGTGTTCAGGTGATCTGACAGCCGGCAGTATCGATTTTCTTTACAGCAGTTGTGCAAGTGGAATTTAGGGACGCGTGATGGTCTAGGTTCGAATCCGGACGTAGACCGTTTTTGTTTTGTGCTAGCTATCACCCGTCTGAAGCATTATGGTTGAAGTACCAGGCGTGGACCTTAAAACATTTTGTCTTACTTGCAATTTAATTGCGACTTAAACTCACTCACGTGTTATGTATATTGGACACTACAAAAAAGCTAACATCAGCAGTATTCAGAAAACAACCGTTCGACGCCAATGAATGCGCCAGATCGTTAATAGCAAATCTGATTTAATTAACATATAACTATTTATTTCGAAACGAAGCGAGCCATGCTGTTTTTTTTTGCTTAGTTCCGTATACTACTGTTGTTCATAGAGAATACTATGATTTTTTTCCTTACAATCGCACGCTTTGTTTACCAGATCAGCACGCCAGCACAAACATGACGAAGGAAGTAATTATCCATTTGCGTTGCGGATTGGCCCTGGGCATGAGTAGTACATGTTATATTTATAATGTCAAACAAAAATTACTGGTTGTTCTTTGTTCTCTAAGGTAACTATTTCGTTGTTTATATAAATTTCAAATAGTGTGTTCTATTTGATGAAACCTTTTCTCTTTCTCCGTATTCATTTCTCCGTTGTCTGTCACGCTACCATCGCTCGAACCTATATCTGTTATTTTTACAGAATACACATTTTGTCTATTTGTTGTTGTGACTGTAGTAGGGGTGACTTGATCGTCGTTCTTATTACCAGCACGATCATTAACGGACTATAGGAGCTTCTGTGCCGTGTCAGCGGTAGTAGAAGTTGTAGTTGTTATTACCTCAGGGGGGGGCTTGCATTAAGCTATCCCCAAAGGTGTGCCGACAATTTCTTATAGTGATAGTGATAATTGTATGGTACAAATAATAGCGGTCACCATTTGATTATTCTCATCATCATCTCATGAACGGATTCCTGTTACAATATTATAGTTGTCGTATTGATTACCCCTCAAGCAGCTGCATGCTGATGATGGAGAACTGTACAGCGGATATTAATGTGGTCAGTTAGTTTCATAATTCTTATTTTTATCATTTTAATCATTGATCTAGTAGATTCGCCGATATCGGCAACAACTGGGATTCAACGAGAATATTATAGAGCGGGAAGGAAAGGGAAAGGTAGGGCTAGAAGTATACAGCATGCGCGAACCTCACAGATTCGTCTTCTTCATCATCGAATGAAGATCATCTCGGCGACCGCTAAGTATCCTCAGCAGTCATCACAATGCTCTATTAGCATTTTTCAACGAGAAAGCATTTAATCAGTCACGCGCTTGTTTTTCTGTTATTATAACTACTGTCACTCATTCATTCATTCATTCATTCATTGAACCCTCACTCATTCGGGTAGTGAGTCAATCAGATCTGAGCACATCTTAACATGAAAAAGTGGGCTATGGCGACATTCAATGCGCACTACGGATATCGACCGGGTCATTTGCGACAGTCCACGTTACTGCAGTTCTCATCGTGTATATTTTCATACCGCCATAGACAGGTAGGAGCCCTTAACCTGTGAGCTATGTTAATATATTTAGAATAGCGTCAAATGACCTTGTTTTTGATTTTTTTGGTGAAAACAATGAGAATCGTGCAAAGTGTGAGAAAAGAGGATACCGTGTACGTTCGCATAGGACCCGAGGTGCGGTAGCACTCTAGCGAAATAGCAAGGCTCTCGCTTAAGGGCGTCATTTTTTAAGCGCCTTTCCGTCTCCCATAGCCGTCCGTGTTGTTTTTCCCGCAGGTTTCATTTTTATATCGGAGAATGGATGACTAGCCGGCAATAAATATGCCAGATATGGCGTATAAATGTAGATAGGGTTGATCAGACCTGTTAATCGGAGTCTGTAGGCCACGCAGCAGCTTATCGATGGAATAGTCGTCTAACTACTTGCGATCCATGAGAGGCTAAGTAGCGCTTAAAGGTGTATTTATAACTTGATACTGCGCTCTAGTTTTTATTAATATCCTGTTATCTTCTGTTATCTCTCATCTCTTATGCGTTTTTTGTCATTATTTCGTCATTCTGAAGGTCAATCAGGCCACGATCTACTGATCGCACCGCAGACGGCCAGCAAATCGGTTGCTGTGCTAGAAACTTTACAGGCCATCACTTTAAACTAGCAACCTGTCGATAACGAGTGGAGATCAGGGAGCAGCGAAGCCGCCGCACGCGCGTTCGGTAAGGCTCCTCCTTTTCATTGCTTCTTGGTGCTGTTTTTACTGTACCCCCCCCCCTCCCCATTGTGACATATAGCTGCTGCATATTTGTCCTTGTTTCCATTTGCTCCACCCTATTTGTGTTCCTGATTGGTCTTAATTGTATTGCATTTGAAGTGCTCCCTTCCGTTAACGAGCAGTATTTTCTCTTTGTACCTCGAGTGCATATTACACTGTCAGTTCTAGAAGTCTGTCTCAGATGAAATTTCTTTGTTGCCATCATTGTTAACATCCTATCACGATAGAAGGACGGGCGCCAAAGGTAGATGGTGGCAATAACGAGCAATAGCAAAACGCTGTTGCAGGTATAGCAGCCAATATCATACATCTGTTTCGATGCGTTTTTCGGGCGAGGGCGCCACCGTCGACAACGTGAGTGGCGCGGTAAGCGAATTGAGATCGGGCGCACACTCCGACTCACCATCGCCCGCACTCGAACACGACCAACAGTCCGCCTCGATCGACCTACAAGTAATGCTTGCCTAAAACAAAGTCAAAGAGCAAGCGAACAGTTAGTACCGGGAACGACACGCTAGTCGACATTAAACACTGCAAAAAACCTTTGGCGTTGTAATTACCGCATAGGATGTTTGTTTGTTTTTTTGTCTTTAACACGTTTAGTGACGCCAAGTAAAATATTTCATAAGTACGAAATTAATGCTGCATTGTGTTTTCGCTTGATTTGTGTTTGATAATAGTCTGGAAGGGACGTTTGTTTGTGGGGTATATACTCGGATGTGAAATTAGCGCGAAAAGAGACTCACAAGTCGATGTCGATTCGTAGGCGAGGTGGCAGTAGGGCCAATACTGTCGGGATTGTTGAGGGAGCCGAGCGTGGCGGCAGTGGCACTCGCCTGGTGGAACAGCCGCGCGTGTTGCTGCTGGAGCTGCAGCGAGCCTCGATGTGAGGGCGATTCGCCCGTACCACCTCCACTGGGGGAGCCCACCCCGTCCGTGGCCCCCGTCGTTTTATCGGCGGACCCGGTCGGCCCGGGCAGATATGGACACGAGGTGACGTGTGAGAAATTGTGCGCGCCGTGCATCTCCTCTTGGTCTGTCTCTCGGTGGTAGAAATAATTGAAGTTGGACACGATCACAGGAACGGGCAGAGCAATTGTGAGCACTCCCGCGATTGCGCACAGTGAACCCACCACCTGTTCCGCCGGTGCAAATAATGAGCGTGTCGTAGCAGCGGGAATTAATGAGTATGGCGAACAAAATGAACAGAACAGAAAAAGTTCAGGGTTCTAGACAGTTAGTAACTGCAGATGATGTATAGCTTTGGGATAGGAAAATCAGAAACCGTCATTGACAACGTATCGTCAGCTTCTGATCAATCCGGCACATCGTACACACACACACATATATTGACGCTTTTTTATAGGCTTAAGATGCAGAGCATGACAAATAACCCTATTTACTGGTAGAATTAGAACTCTTATCGAGAAAGCCAATAGTGCCCCACTTTCGGCACTGGAAGAATTGTATTTTAATCATAGCTTTGCAGGGATACGTTTCGAAGAGACAAGGACACGCCTCAATGAGTTTTGTCGCCCTATAAAGAAACAACTCGCTTGAGGTATATTGGGTGCTTAAAAAGAAAAACCTCACTTATTGGACCTCTTCTTTGTATTATTTATTGAGCTAGAATTATAACATTAATATAAGCTAGAATAAGAATAAGCTAGAAGAAAAAGGGCCACACTACTACTAGCCATATTACTACTAGCGAACCCTCGCTGCAAATCGAACTTGCTGACTACGTATATAGCTTTATCTAACCCTCTTCCGACTCATGCAACTTGGTTATCTTCTAAAATAATCGTTTATTTAAAATTTAAGCTAAATTTGTTTGCGAGTGCTATATTATATTTGTAAGAGCCATTAAATACCTTGCCTAAATATACACTAAACGAAATATCTATGCGTCCATGCGGTTGTAGAAGTCACGACATAGCCGTGACACACAACATACGTACAAAACTTACAACGCAAAAAGTACTTGTAATACTATCTCATTATTATCATTACATAAGATTACAGTTGTTGTGATGAATTGCAGAAGATCAACTTACACAGTCAGTTGAAGACATTCGAGATTTCCCAGGTCATTGTGAAAGATAACGTCAAAGGGATCTTGTCTGTTTTTGGTCGTAATCTTCCTTATTATTCAAACCTCGTCGTTGGGAAGACTAACTGTAGTATTTTCTATCGGCCAGAAGGTTAGCTATGGAAATTATGCTCTAAATAGCTAACTTGCTAACTTACTACCTTTTTTGTTTATAAAGGAAAAACATACGAACCTTGCCCCAGACACCAACGGGTCTCATATCTCCATATCCCACTGTGGTCATTGTGACCACTGCCCACCAGAACGCGTCCGGAATGCTCTTAAAGTACGACCTCTCTGAATCGGCTTCGGCGTAGTAAACAGCCGACGAAAACAGTATTACACCTGTAAACGATTGACCAAGATACCCATCACGACCTATATGAACGTGACTGGAACCTATACTTTTCAGGCTCACACACAGTAGCAAAACAGTCTAAACATAAAATGCATATATATTCCCTAATTTGTTTTAAATGTTCCAATTTAATTTTTGCGATAAAAAATAGTTAAGGTATTTTGTGAACTACCTTAATAAAGATATATGTGCGTCATACAGTACTGATATGATAGAACGGAGTTGGTTGAAGTTAGAGCTAAAATGTGTAACGTGGGGCCAAATATGAACGCCGATATCAAACTTTATCATGCTATGAGTAAGATAAAATGAAAAACTAGCACTGTTGTTTTTAAGCAATAGGTCTAAGAAAAGCTTAAACTGAACCTACTTACAGTTACTTCGATATAGGAAGCGGACATTTGCAACGACTTTAGAGGCTCATAGACACCCCAATCCATGGGAAAGTCTTAAGACAGGCACAATCGTATATAAGGTCAAAACCCGTGACAAGAAAAGCCCTCTACCCATATTTAGAAAACAAAAACCGAAAAATATGCAGAAACATCTAGTTCGTTATGAACTGTCTCCAAATCATCCTAGTTTACAATTACATTATTCCATTTACGTGAAACAAAAAGATCTCGGCTGTCCTTGAGTTAATGTTCTTTAAAAGAAATTGTTCAGCAACTAAAGCAACGCTTAGCAAGCTTAAAGCGTTCTTTGTAAGCAAAATCTGTGTATCTTCGACTGAAAACAAAACATCTTGTACTCACCTATAAATAGGAAAAATATGAGTAGTCCTAACTCTCTCATGGAAGCCTTCAGGGTCCGGCCCAGGATCTGCAGACCTTTGGAGTGGCGCGAAAGTTTGAATATGCGAAACACTCGAACAAGACGGATAACCCGAAGGATGGCCAACGACATGGCTTGGTTTGACGACTTGTCACCAGGTGGCAGCAGTGAGGGACCTTCCCGTTCACGAGCGATCACCGTACCTAAAATTGAAGAACATTACGTCAGACATTGGCTTAGTTGCTAGGACAACCAGGCTAAAACCCAATCCAGCTATTTCTGTAAGTTGGAATTAAAGGTAATAAATCAACACAGTATGTCTGCATGGCGATTTAAAAAACGAAATGTTTGTATGATGTATGTTCCCGGATAACGTCATTGTCAAATAATTTGGGTCTATTGCATCTAAATACGTAGCACGTGCGGTACCAACGCCTACACAAAGTCGTGCATAGTGCGATCATCCAAATTCCATTACCCCTCAATCTGCACGCACTCTGCTTTTGAACACATGTTAACTCCGGATAAAAAATTTAGTCGTTTACATAGCTTGTTCTACAGCGTTTCATGAATGTAGATCGTTCCATCGTACTACATTTATAACCATTAACGCTTATATTGTATATCAAATTTGCTTTCTCTCTCTAGTGAATTTGGCTGGTTTAATGTTACTTAATGGCTACTCGAAGTGACTGCACTGTTATTAAATTGTTAACTGGCGTCGTGTTCATAGAATAAAATGAACCAGTCAGAGGTCTGACCAACAATCAAAAGAGGATCTAAGACTAGCATCGTACCTAGGGGCACTAGCAGCGGCTTACCGAAGGCCGCAGCGAAACGTAGAAAAGGCTCCAGCCAGTAAGCGGTCGCACAAGAGTCAATATGCGTTCTTTACACAGTATCTTAATAACATTAGGCAAGAACTTATTGTTACCTGTCTTAATGTTTCCTACTGCCTAGCCGTATGTCCAAGCACTGGGGGTACTCCGTCGGACGTTGGTTTCTCTAATGGAGCTCACAATTAACACATCTAAGATGCAGCTAAAAACCAACCGTTTAGTTCCGACGCCAGAACATCCGAAAGCATACATGCTAGAACAAATACCATTAGCATTTTCCTTGTATCTAATAGAGGAGCTTATAATCGGTGATCGAAAGCGAGAACTTGTAGGAATTGGCTTCCAAAGCTAATTACCCCTTTAGCTGGTGCAATTACCGTATGTAAGTTAGGTGAAAGAATAAAAAAACAGCGATGAAGATGGCTGTCAGAGGAAGAAAGTATCTATCTAGGTTTTTTTTTTTCAATTAAAAAAAATCAAACTACAAGAAAATTAACAATTGACAACAAAAGAATTTCTATAGGAGTTGATTGAGGCAGTTCAAAGTAAAGCGCGAAAAAAAGATTGTTGAAGAAGCACAATTACGCTGTTCTCAATTAGAACATCGAGTTCCGACGTTTGCGAATCGTCCAGCGCCGAACTTGATGTTGAAAAAAGAGGAACGAAGCGATCATTGAAAAGGACGGAATTCTGCTTTCAAGCTAAGGAAAGTAACAATATATCATTGAGAAATTTGCTAGAAACATTACCGCCACGATGAGCGGTTCGGGAGTTTTCACCTGGAGATATCGAAAACATGATATGATAGAGTAGAATACGAAGATACGGGAAGGACTTCTTTTTCAAAAAACTAGTGTGCCAATTAAACGGAGATGAAACGGCATACATTTTACTGGATTAATAGGTCTGATGATGCACGTTCAGTACGGAGCAGCGACACTGAGGCTGTATAGCTTCACCGAAAAAGCTGAATGAGGTGTGCAGCGCAGCTACTACACGATATTAACCTTTGATTGAGCATAAATACTCAGAAGCAGTATGGAGCAGAGAGATACTAGATCGAAAAAACTACGTGTTGATGTAATGAGCTTCGAAACCTTAATTTAACGATCGAGTAGAGATTTCAGGTGGTAAAGAAACTAGTTTAGAACTGAGCTCATTGGGGTACGTGTTAGCAGAACAACCAAGAATAGGTGTTAGTTCGAGGTAGTTCCACGAAACGTACCGCCACGACCATAACCAGAACATAAAAAAAAACACGGAAAAGATCATGCAGCGGTTTTGCCAACGCGTCTTATCTTAATGCAGTTAAACAATGGATAGCTCAGGTTTAGGCCAGGAGCCAAAAGCAAAGCGCTGACCTCGCCTACACGATTACCATCCCTTTCAGTTTAGTTATAACGGTTAGGCATTTTGTATATATAAAAAAATTTTGAGAATAAAAAATGTTTATTTAGATGTGCACCTAGGCTTTTCACAGAAAATTTATTTAAAATAATTATTTGTTGTTTACAGACATACAATGTTGGGGATTATATACGGCTAACTTGAGATAATAATGTTACAAGAATTATCGACTTAGTACATTTTGTTTACATTAAAGAAACATCACAAATAACTACAGAATAATCTCTTAAATCCTTTAGGGTAGGTATCCCCGTAGCCTTGCAGTTGTTGACAACACTAAGAATATTCTTTAATATTGTTTCACCTTTGTAATCATATATTATCATATATAGAAGTGCTAACGTGTATAGGGTGGATACAATGTATTGTTAAGCTTCTATCGCACTAAACTTACTTCAAGGGAACCACACTATCTTCGTTCAACTTCCAAATATAATCCTCTAAGCACGAAAAATAAAAATATAGAGCTTATTATGTAGAGTAATGTAGATTCTCTATCGCCACTGATTCGATCGATTGATTGTTACCTATATTTTCGTCGCTCTTAGCCAATGCAGTACGTTTAGCAATATATTTAAATGCATATTTCTCACGAAGACGATGGTGCACGCCCACAGACTCATTCAATCTTTTGCCTATCTGATATTTCCCTGTCATAATTACTGTATGCGTACGTCTTTCGGAAAGTAAAAGAACAGAAAAAATCGGCGATGAAATAAAAGCAAAGAAAAAAAAAGCGAGAAAAGATAGCAAGGGCGAAGCGAATGGCAGCTGGATGGCCAACTGAACGTGGTGAAACTAGAAGGCCTATTATCAATACCGCAGTATTCAACGTTTTCCGTGCTCAACCTATTTAGCCTGCGACCTGAGCTTGTCTACTACTACTGACACCTGTGAGCTGTAGTGGCAACCTGGCAACAGCCATCTATAGGTGGACCTTGGTAAACTGACATCAGTTCATCCAGTCTTACTGGGTATCACTGTTGCCTCGCGCATCGCAAACGGGGCCGGTAGCGGTGCCTTATAGTCTGCAAATACAGATCTTAGCAGAGTGCCTCCTTAGAGATTACACTGGCATTCGTTGGTTCGCTCTTTGCTACTTGCCTGCCAGTAATGGATAAGTCAGGCTGTTCTCTACTGTTCGTCTATCAAGCTTGTCTCTGTTTGATACGCTTTCTTGCATTGACAAAGGCAAACTGACAGGAAAGCGCTGGAACGAGCTGCAACGATGCTAGTCCAAGATCACATAAGTGCCCGTTTTGAGGCAGCGGCGTTACTAAGTCCGCTGTTGATGCCAAACTCGGACAACGCATTGATATAGCACACGATCATCCCCAAGTCACTAACCGAGTAATATCGATCGACGTGAGCTCGACACGACTCGTTTAGAATAGTATTTTATGTCGACTATAACTGAAAGGACCGCGCGGTTTGCCCTATTTACAGGTCCAAACGTATTTGTGTTAAGGGTTTTTATTAACTCAAATCCGTTACGTGTGCTACGAATAAGGTTTGAGTTGGGTAAAAATGTTGCTTTAAAATGATGACTGCACTCTTATTCAGTGAAAGGAATGGATGAATAAAAAGACGACGACGACAGTTGGAATCCAAATCGCACAAATTGGACAGATCACGATAACGCAAATTGCGTAGATATGGCCGCTTGAAGACCTTAACAGCTCGTTATCATTCGTGTGAAGATGAAGACTTGCAATAAGAACGAACATTGAATACAAGGTCTCCGACGCGAAACATTTCCGACGTAATGGCGTTGTCAGTTTCAAAATTTCGATCAATATATAATATGTAAGTTTTGAGAAAATATTTTTTTTTTATACTCGTTGCATTCGTTTGCTGTGTTTGTGTACGCGCCAAATACAATCGCCAGAGCTGGAGAGCTTTCGGGTAGACGTAATTATCGATGCAAACAAGTGAAGTTCAATGCAAACAATCGATGGCCTATAAAAACTGCTTGAAATGTATATCAAAACTAGACCTAATGTAATGCGAAGCACACTGAAGCCACAAGTGCAGCATACCGCCATTATCGGCCCTTTCAACATATAGTAATAACGATAACAATAAGATAGCATAGACTCTATTATAAAAACAACTGTGCTTATCAGGTGTCCTGGATCTGGTAGGAGCACGGCGGTATGTTCTGAAACTTCACGTCCATAGGCAGAATTGCAAAACGCAACTACAAAAAAGGCATCTTTTTGCTAATGTCTACGTAAAAAGGTAACATAAATACAATATAACACTGGCGCTATTGCGGCGTTTGGCCTACGATAAGATATTCAGACGTTGCCAATGAAATCCTCAACATGTTTAGCTTCGCGTGAATCATCAGATGACTCTACTAATCTGTTTTGTCTACGTTAGTTATATATTGTATTTAAAATTTTTCTAACAGTTCGGTGGAAAAGGATGGTCGTTTTTGAGAGCTAAGGAGCAAACGTTGCGCTAGCATTGGTTAATGTCTTTGTGATATAAGCTTAAAAACTAGGTCGCATATTATTATATACCCTTAAGAAAAATAGATAGTATATGAGCTATTATAAATACAGATAAATCAAGCTATGTATTAGCGCATGAATGACGTACTGTAGAAGGGCCCTCAAAGACGCTGTGAAAATATTCATAAAATGTTGAAATTACATAGTACGCTCTAAGTGCTCTCGTATACTGTCCCGAAGTGCAATACATCGAAGCCACGGCTTACCTAGTGTGATAAAGTAGGGAATGATGGCAATTAAATCGATGCTGTTCATGACGTCTTTGAAGAACGCGAACTTGCACGGGCAGGCGGAGAATCTGACAGCCAATTCAAATGTGAACCAGACGATACAACATGTCTCAATAAGAAAAAATGGCTCGGTGAGTTTGGGTACTTCGTCCTCGACCACGCGAGTCTTGTTTCCGGCGACGGCGAACATCCTGTAGTGTTTGAACTCTGGCAGCGTCTCGAGGCAGAAAATGACGATCGAAAGCAGGATCACGACCACAGAGATGATGGCCACCACACGTGCGGCTTGTGAGCTCTCTGGATATTCAAATAATAACCTGGGAGGGTACATACGAAACAGTAATAACAGAAAGAATTGTCTGACACGCAGGATTGAAACAGGGTAGAAAACGGCCGACGTCACTGCCATCGCCTTATGATGTATTCATTTGGTCCTATCAGTATGCTAGTAGCTCTTATGTGTATAATATTTTAGCACATCGCGGACTGTTACTACAGTGCTAAGGCTGTTTGTTACCACTATAACTAGGACTGCTCTCGCTGAACGGCATAATTTATTCTGAGAGGTTGTTAACGACATTATTAAATACGATTTAATAATAGGTGTAGACTTTCTTGGCATTATCGGAAGTATGTACTTCATTTCAAGCTACAATACGCATCTATTGGAATCTATAAGCCATCACAGAGAAATAGGCTTGCGTAAACGAGAAAACTGCTGGACCAAGGGCACTCGTATGCATGTTTTAACGTGCAGGAAAGATATTTGCTAGGACGACTTTTATCACTGGCGAGTTATACACCTTTTTTCCGTCATCCCTCCTAGCTACCTATTTCGCAAGTGCCTTGGCCAGACACGCCTTTATAAATCTGCACAGGTTATCCGACCTTAAGGGACGCAAACATTTGACAGCAGACATGAACATCAACACGGGACGTGGTTGGCTGTAGCACAACTCCAGGAAAGACGGTTAGAATATCTAGCAGCTGTAGGCTATGTGAGTCACTTAAGTGCAGTGTTTATGCTCTGCTAGACTATATTCGGTAGGGGCTACCGGCATAAAACAGAAAATCGGTATTTTTTGGAGCTGGCCATTACTTTAAGGAAACCGAGAGGCAGAAACGATGAAGGCCCATGTCAACACATTCATTCTCATAAAGATACTCCGTTGCTCGCGCAGAATTTCCCCAGCAACCATGGAATGTGGCAGCTACGTATTTCTAAACTATGCGTAATGAAAGGAAAGAAGCCTGCAATTGTTGCAGCTGCTTCAGCTTCTCCTATCAGAATACCGTCTACACGGGTCAGCAAGTGGATAGTCACTGTGATCTGAGTCGGTAACTTACCACATTTTTCTCTGGAACTCGTTGGCGGGCAGGGGCCGCTCCTCTTCCTTGATGAATCCCTCGTCCTCGCGGAACTTGTTGAACGCTCCCTCCCCGAGCTCGTAGAACTTGATCTCTTCGGCGAACACGTCCAGCGGCACACTCACCTAAAACAAATATCCATTTGCCTATCTTTCAGTCCAACGGATTCTCTGAGAAATGCAAAAACGTAAGTTTGAAGGAAGGAACAATGAAAACGAAATATTCGTACTGCATAGGACGTTAAAATACTAATTTACCGTATCACAATGGAGCACCAGAAGCAGATGGGTGAGGGAGCCAAGAAACGGCACAGGTACGAACAATTCCGCCTTTGAAACTCTTGATTAATTCACAATGACTAAAACATCCTTGCTCAAACAGTGGGTACGACTCGAGCTACTTGCCTTTGAATAATATTCAGTGGCACTAGGGGATCATAATGTAAGTCAGGAGAAGTTTATAATCTCTCCTGATTTACGGAATGTTGCAAGTTACTAGTCAGAATAATAAACGCCGAGGCAAAATACCATTTCCCATTTGAAGAATTTTAAAAAAACAATGTTGACTAATTAGAAAAATACGTACCGGCCTTCTGAGCCGACCGCCGCTTTGGTAGTAGTACAGGATAGCATCAAACGATGGCCTATTTCGGTCGAAGAAGTATTCATTGCGTAGCGGATCGTAGTAGCGAATCCGCCGCCGCGCATCGCCTGAAAAGATTCGTTCAGAATATGAGAACGGGGAGTGAACTCATTCATTTGGTCATTTAAGTTCGCGGTGAACTCGCTCGGAATAAAAGAAAAAACGCTGATTCAAGTGATCCAGATAAGTCAATTATACGAATACTCCTGTAGTCGTCGCGATTATGGAAGGGCCATCCTATTATCTATGAGTCCTTCAACTAGCAAATATTCGAGGCCTTTGTAGAGTGTCAAAGATCTGCTGAATACTGCTATTGTTTAAAAGATAACCTCTACCGAGGCCTCACCTCACATTGAGATAAGCCATGATGGTCGAAATTTCCATTGCTAAACCAGGTCAAAATGGAAGAACATCAATTCCTAAAATCGGTCATTGGCAGGCGCTTTCTGCTTTTTACGGTATGAAAGCTGCCACTATCGCGTGACCTATGTCTTATATACCCTACACAATTTTCCATCCCCATCAACGTCCATTTCAATGGAATGTTTAAGGTGCTTTAAAGCCCGATCGTCGTCTACTCTGCTGAGAGGTAAACTGCTCCTATACGTGCTGTTGTTTGGCATACCGCCACCCCAATTAGCAGTGTGCGTCGTGAAGACAGCATTAAAAAGGTCGTATGGGCTAACCAGGGCCCGAATACGTAACTACTGACAAGAAGAGCCTGTGTACCAAAGGGCGTTCATTACCGATGGGGCCCATGGTTTACCTAGCGGATGAATAGCCTGCATGCCTGCTGAGGGCAGGAATCGGGAAATGAGATGATAACGAAGCTCGTCAAAAAAGAAGAGTACGTTCAAGGGGACGTTGGTTTTAAACCTGGGATGGCATAGTCTTCTGTAGCGCTGAAGGACGTATTCCTTAGTATATAGCATATAGCACGTCATAGATAGACGAAAACGATCACATGCCCCTTCTAACTTAAACCCACAAGAACTAGATGGTACACAATGGGCGGTACTAAGATACCCCAATTTTTATAGCATACACTGTACAATACATGTAATAGCTGGTTCTTATTAGGCGTGTGCTGTCACAGAACTTACCTAAAAGAGTGTCCGGGAATTGTTTTAGAGTCCTGAGCTGGGTTTCGAAGCGAAGGCCGGATACGTTAATAGTGACCCTCTCGCAAAGTGAGTGGTCGTGAGGGATGGGCTCGAAATTGCCTTCTGAGATTCCTCCGGTACCTACAGTGCCCCCGCCTCCTCCGTTTCCGGGAGCTTGCTGATAGAAGCCCTGATTCGCTTCGCCCGCTTGGATATCGGTGCCCTGGTCACACCCTTCTGTCGAGCCGACTATTTTGGGCGGCGACCTATAATAACAAATTCAGCAGAAAGACGAACCAAATCCATTCTTCATTATATAAGATCTTTTCTTGCAATTCACGCTAGTCGTACATATTCAAATAATCGCAGGCTAAGTATAGTTGTTTTAAGAAGGTCTATTAATCATGCTTTTACAGAACCAAGGTGCAGTGATTATAATACATAATGACAAGCTGGAAAACATATATATATATATATATATATATATATATATATATATATATAGGAAGCGATGTCCTAAAGTTGATTTTTATATTAGCATTACATAACTCTAGTTTCCGAAAGAAAGTTTATTTATATTCAATTATAACCATATAAATATTGCAATATAATATCATAAAATATTGTAGATTCGAAGAACTCAACAAAAAACTTTTTCCTCGTTCTAAACAACGGTTTGCTATGTTAATAATGAAGGGCAATATATTAATCACGCCTTGCCCATACGCAATTTTTTGGTGGTATCTGAACGGGAAAATCAGGCCTAACGTAATTCAGTTATATACACATTCGACATCCTCATTACTTGCCGAATTGAAAGCCATTATGGCCAGTTGTCACAAGTGCCATTTTCAGGCCACTTTTGGCTAAAAAAAAGTTTGGACTGAAGCAGAAACACTTTTTGGTAGCTACCAGAGGCGAGGTCTGACGTTTTTAGTTGCCTAAACTGTAACAATAAGCTTGCTTGTTTTCTAATGTAAACTACGAAAGACTTTTTTTTCTAATCCCTAAGCCTGCCTCCGCCTTAGATATTAGAAAAGCTAAATATCTCCAAGTAGCATCATTTTCAATTAATAGATCATCATAATCACGTCGAGAACGACGCGCCTTTCTCCTTATTCCATTAAGTCGATGACATGTCTCATAAATCGAGACGAATTTGAGAGTATCTGTCGTTAACCAAAAACGTTTTTCAATAAACAAGCTAAAAATATCACTGTGAATGTCTACGAATGTCTTTGGCATCATTCTTGATACAATCAAAGATGGCAACAAGGTGTTACTTGTTCACGCTGCTCCCATCAGCGTTAACTATTTCCATTAGCGCAGAACCTCAACTGCACACTCATTTCGTCGGTTGGCGCTATCAGGCCATCACACCTCGCATGGCGCGAATCGCGCGTCCTAGTGAATTGCCATGTGGTCCGTGGCCGTTCTACGCTGACTAGCGATAGTCGACAATGTAAAAAACAGCTTCCATGACGCTGAATACATGGTCGAACCGAACAACATCCTAAAAGCTATTCTAAGCAAAGATACTAGCAGCAGAGGCGTCGTCGTTGAGGGCCATGTGATTTCTTTGCTCAGAATTGTTTTGAATTGAACGCCCCGCGGAGCTGAACGAGACAACGATGGAACAGGAGACAGTAGATCGACTGATTCACGGAGCCCTCGAAATCACGACCTCTTCTTTTTTTCTAATCGTTCCCTACCTTACTACCCTTTATCAAGGACCTCCCACTCACCCTCTTTGTATTCCGCGCCCTCTGCAGTCATCGTTTTTAGCCGTTACTCCTATCGGGCATAGCTTAGGTTCTTTGCTAGAAACTCAAAAAGCCTATTATGGTGACGGTTTATATAACAGACTGGGTATAGTGCAGCACTGTGATGTATGCACACGAACATATATCAGCGTTCATGCCGAGCGAGCACACTCATTTAAGATCGGTAAATCATTCAGGACCAGTAAACATTCCTTAGGTACACAGAGGTTGGTAAATGGTAAGGGTTGTTGAAAGAAAACGCTTGTAAAATAAGGACACTATAGAACAGAGACGTGAAAATGTGAGCAAACAGGACCACACGTACTTCTTGTTGTGATCGGACCAGCTGGTTTGTAGGTGATGCGTGACATTGGTACGCTCCGGGACACGCTGTTCCGAGGAGCCACCACCGCCCCCGTAAGCCGTGCTAACGCGGAACATCCAGACGTCGACGGCCGCCTCATAGCAGCAGCAACAGAGTACTTCAATAAGCGCAACTCTCGATGCTGCCACGCGGAGCGCTACGTACGCGGACCTTAACGCGCTTATAAGTTTGTTATTGGCAAATGGACATATAGTTACATCAATGTCCGAATCGTTGCGGAATTGATATAGCAGATTTCTGGCTTTGCCTGTTTATGATCTCTGACTGGCTTGGAAGAGTTTTCAGGTTCTGAATTTAACAATTTGAATTTAATTAACATGAATTTAATTAGACAATAGCAAAATGTTCGCTGAGTAAAAGAAGCAGCGTTCCTGTTCAGTCTATAGAATCACCGGCATTGTAACGATCGAACAAATGCTTTCCCCGCTTTGTTTCCCCGCATATACTTTCCCCGCATATACTAGAAATAAAACTAATTCTACCTTTTCAGCCCAACTATGACAGGCGTCAATAACTTCTCGTGGCCCGTCTCTATCACTATGTCGCAACACAGACCTGCAGTTCCGTCAATTTCTTTTATGGTATAAATGATTAACGCACACAATTCTTTATGACAAAGCCATACGCAGCAGCGTCACCGTCACCGTCACCATCACTCTCCTACGACGAGGTGAACAGCTTCGCAGTAACGTGACGTACATGGACGGTTCCTCACACTTTCGTATCCTTGCATATGAACACTCAGGAAAATATCGGCCACTTCTATACGACGAGTTGCTTTCGGCAGCACTTCGGACTAGAAGCAGACGCTGTGCTTAGTTCTCTAAAAGCGTTTCACCGTCAATGATAGCTTTAAAAGTAGACACATTACGTGATGATAAAGGCGAACGAGAATAGATAAAAAGTATCCAAACGCAGTTCTATGAAAGCACGAGGAAAATCAATTTGAAGAACCTAAGGAATGATCGCAGTGAAAGTCGGTGTCACCCCAAACATGAGCTTCCGTCTACTACCCAGCACCACACAAGTCTTTCGAGTAAAGGTTCTTGTTGTTTTTGTTGACGTGATTGCCACATTGTTCACATGTTGCATATGCCGAAATGTTTGCACATGTATTCAATATCAAATTCATCCAATCGCACGCAGGTGCCGCCCGCCCCTCGAGCTGGTTCAAGTGGAAACATTTGTGAATCCCGACCAGGCAAATAAGAAGGCTATGTTAGGATTGTGATTTTGTGCGTCCTATTGCTTGTTATTGTCCTTCCTTCATGCTGGCAACGTTCCTTTCCTCTTGTTGCAATCGTCGTTGGCATTTTCCTCGTTATGTCTATTATTCCTTTCTTCTGCCCGTACGACAACAAAAACACCACACAGAAAAAGAAGATGGTGGCGGCGATACTTTTGTTATTCTCGCTACGATGACGCTCGTAGTGGTGCTGGCGTGCGACCAGGCAGCAGCGCAGCATGCGCCGGAGAGGGGCAAAACACGTTGTTTCATAGCCTTTTTGGAGAAGGGCCCGCGCATTCGGTGGCCTTCAGCGTTAGCAGCGTGGTCATAGACGATAACGATGCTCGTAGTGGTACCAACTGCTTCTGTTGCGATTTCATCGGGGGCCCTGCGCTTTACTGTTGCTTTTTTCCTGTTGTCGACCGCCGTTGCCTGAACAAGTGACCAGCCATTTACCCCGGCCTGCTAAGGGCCAGCCCGCCTCTTTCCCAGCAGCAGCTACTGTGCGCGGGTACGCTCTTTGACGCCGGTTCTGTCTCGTTGTCATCGCGCAATGGCAATCGTATGAGAGTATCCAGTCAGACAAAGTAGACAGGCGCTAAGCAAGCCGCTTAGGCTAGCCTCATAACATGCACAAACACACAACGCGTACTGTAGTTGTGGCTGGCGTGGTCGATGGCTCTTTGAGCTAATTTTTAAAGGTCTTTTATATTGCTCATCATAGACACATAGCACCATAAAGTCAGCAGCAGCCACAGGTCCGGGACTCTATCGGTATACAATAGGCAGCCGATGCTGTGACTTGCGCAAGGGGAAAAGACACAGCAGATGTTAAATACCAACAGCAGGAACAACAACAACAACACTATAAATTAGCATTTTAGTCAGCGGTAATATGTTTGGAGTGGGATAGCTTTTCACCAGTGACCCGCTTGACCCAACAGCCTAACTTAACATCGTGTCCTGAAGCTGCAATTCGCAACTGAGTTATTGATAATGATAGCAATTGTGGGTCAGCAACAATATATTGTACGGGCAGTTTTGCGCGGTCATGTCTCTTTTTTATTATATTACGTCGTTGAGTAGCTGCTAGTTCTTGTTGTGACAGCATAACCTACAATATACCAAGCAACTGCAGGCCTTAACTGCCGTTTCAGTATAAAGATGACGTTACATTAAAACTGTTATTGCTTCTATCCTGTTTTTTTTACATGTTCATACATTTGCCATATTTATTGGTTGCTAATATGCATATCTCCGAATTTTCAATCGAAAACCCTTCGCAGGCCTCGAAACAAAGATACCTGTTTAGGACTTTTACAGAATTTAAAAGAAAAGAGTGGCGGTATAGCTGGAATTTTTTATTTCAATCGGCACACAGATGAGCGTGAACTTAGTTAAAAATATCCATTTTCTAATAAATCGAGATCAGAAGTTATGGCATTTTACGCTACGTAAACGACTTTCTTTTTTGCCTCATTTAAAAAAATAACTCGTATTAGACTTTTTTTTTCAGGTGTGACAAAAGGGAAGACTTAATATAAAACGGGCACAAAGCGAGTGCGAAAGGTCTTATACTAAGCGCTGTTTGTGTGAAAATAAAGAGGAGTTTTACGAGTTCTAAAAACTGCAAGTTGACCGCAGTTCCATTATGAGACATCGCCAACCAGATTTAAATGCTGCACGGCGCTACTGCCGTTGATTATGTTTCATCGTTCGCCAAAAACCGTTTAAGAGGCTAATCGTAAACCCTCAGTTCAGGCTATTTGTTTGTACTTAATACTGTGCTATCTGCTTCAGTGGGTGCTAATTTCCTTACGTGTTTGCCTACGCACGCAGGCATATTTCCGGATAGTTTTAGGGCACCAGGGCAAAGTGTGAACAGGCGAAGTCGTCGCAAACGTCGATCACCCTGGTGGACGGACGGATAAGGACATGGTCTTCCGCATAATTCATGGTCATCTCGTTTCGTATTCAACTATACGCGGTGGCTAGCGATCAATCACGACAAGTTAGCAACCGGATATATACTGCTACTGTTGCTTGTCCGTCTTGTTCTTGAGCTCTCTTTGATCGCTTTACTATTCCTTGTATCAAGTAGACACTTCTACCCGTCTCGAGTCCGTGTTAAAGGCTATGTGGCCTTTTTATTGGTGTGTTCATTAAGCCCTAGCGTACCATGCTCTCTGACTCTTTACACGAAAAGTCTAGCAATAATCGTAACGCCGACGTGCTTCGCATTCATTGAGAACATTCCCAGAGACTCAGATAAAGCAAGTACGTAAAATATAGTATGTCCATGACCCTCACGTATACTGGTAAAAATTGAGCGTTTACTTCTGGTCGAATCATAGACGAAACACTGTAGGAAATTCTTGTTAGGAGACATTTACCAAGCTACATATATCGATAAGAAGGAGCCGCTATTGGCTGGGCAGTTCGAAAAGTACAGTGGACGTGAAGATGGTTTCTCGAATACTCAGGGATGTTTTAGAGGACAAAACGAAAATAGGACGGTCAGGCGCTCGGTGGACAAGAGGGGACGGGGTTAATTCCTGTTGGCTGAAGAAATACTCAGAAATTGAATCTTTACCTCATTGCTTTCTAGATGCTAATCCCCAATCTGACAATCTCTTCTTGTACGTCAGTATGTTCATTTTTACCGCGTCTGTGAATGCCGGGAAAGATAAAGGTGAAGGGAAACAAATCTTATTGAGTACTTCTTCTGGGAAAGACAAACCGACCGCCAGCGTTATCCAGCCACTGCTTCTCCTCGGCCGATTCGCATTTTGCTTCTGATGCTTCTACCATGAAAAAGCCTTCTACCTGCTTTCCAGCTTGGGAGCCTTGAGCTCTCTCCATGCGATCGCTAGCGACCGTACCTTAGAAGCGCCCAGCCGGTGCTGTGTAAGACTGCTTTTACCTTTTCGATCTGTTCCACCTTCGAATTCTCAATTCCCAGAACCTCCTCACTGCGCGTCTTCTGGATGCCAGTCGACGAACGAGACGCTTCTTCGTAGTATGTACTTTTGCTTCAACACAACGCTGCAATAGTTGCAGCACGTGGGATCGAAAGCGATCTTGTGCTCGTTAGGTCAAAAAAGCTAGGAGGGCCACCAAGGGAAAGTTGAGGTTGCGGGAAATGGAAAACCACGAATCGACAGCAAGGAGCGTCAAGCACTAAACGTGGGGCGAACTTAAAAGGTTGACTGGCTCCCGGGATGGGTGAGTGAGTCACTGTGCGGGCAACATGTGTGGCTAAGCTAAATTGGTAACTGAGTGGTTAAAAAATATTTGGGGTCGGTTTACTAGTTGTGCAGAAGGAAGTATTTTTAGGTAAGACAGTAACGAAGTAGTGGGGGCTTAGTTGGTGGGTAACCAATTGTGTGAGAGGGAAAGGTTATGTGGAGGGAGGGGGAGGAAATCATGAAGGCTTGTTGAAACTGACCAAATGGTGATTACACAGTCACATAGAATAACGTACCTATTTCTTTCGACGGTTTTGATGCCTTCGCCGGGTACGAACACGACGGTTGGCCCTTGTAACTTTCCGGCTTTGCCGCCGGATTGCTGGGCCTGTTGAATGCCGGGTTGATGGGAAGCGGCACCAGCTACAGCACCACCAGCGGCGATTACACCACCAGCTGCTGCTGCTGCTGCTGCTGTGGCTGGTTGGGTCGCTGTTTGGCTGTTGGGCTTAAGTACGGGTGTGAGTCCCCATTTATCGGCGAATGTACCGTGGCTGGCGGATGGAGCGGCGGCGGACGACACTCGCCGCCGCCCGCCCGCGTTGTTGCCGACGTTCCAGCTTATCTTGAGGCTTTAGGGAGACCTCAGCTAGCGCGAGCAGTGCACGTCCGTTTGCTGCACTATTGTGACACGCAGCTGCCGCTGCTGCGGGTCCTACTGTTGCTGCTGCTGTTTGTTGCTCTGCACACGACGCGGGGAGCGCCCAGACGATCGCGGGCCGCTCAGCTCATCCACGCGGCACTACCTTGTAGCGCACCCACACCAGATACACGAACGTTCGAGTTTCCGACCAGTTTGTCGATAGACTTGAACAGCTTGGTACAGCAGCGGTTGAGGTTGCTGCTGTTGCTGTTGTTTGTATTCGTGCTGCTGGGCTTCTGGGGGTGTCGCTGGAAGCCGGAGCGGTCGAGGGCGGTCATCGGGGCTGAATAGCGACACCCTACAAGGGTTGGTTGCTTACAATGGCTTCGTTAGGAAGTTTTCAACAATACTGGCAGGCCAAGGAGAGCTTGTAATCGGAAGGTATCGGCTACCATTATCGGCCGACCAGTTTTTGTTGTGTCTTCTCGTTCTCATCTGTGAGTTCCTCCCATCGGATCCTGTCATTTATCTAATTCTAAGCCACTTCTTCCGCTTTTGCTCCCGTTGTCCAAAATGACGGTTCTGATATCTTTTTTTTTTTTTTTTTTTATTTGCATATCATTATAGGCGTCTTTCAACTTTCCTCTTTCTTATTTGCTGGCGTGTTCTTTTTCCAATTTTCTCAATGATCAACGTTTGATATTTTTTTAATGTACGCACAATACGCTCTATGCCACAATAACATCAAGCAATCGAATATTGGACGTTCGCTCAGTGTGTTTCTGTCTGGTTAAACGATGAATGGTCGTACAGTTCTACGCCGCGTGTCGTCCGAGGTAACGTTATAGCTATCTGGGTTCAACCTCTTCTGCCAACTCCGTAGAGAACAACGGGCGGACCGTTCGCATATATCTAGACACTTCTGGTGTCCGTCGTCTAGAAGTGTAGCCTTTACTAAATTTTAAGGTTCTTTTTCCATTTCCTCAACTTGGCACTATACTCATATATTACTACAAATGTCGTGTACCAATTATGTGCTGAAGATATCAATGTGGTGACGTCGTCCTTTCTCTCGGGATGGAAATAGTATCAGTAGTTCTTTCGCTTGCTCGTCAATCAGTGTCTGTCTTTTCCCGCTGGTGTATTTTTCCGGATTCTGTTTGGGCAAAAGATGATTTCAGCTATTTCGCGATGAACGTTAGTGTAGCTTCTAAAACCTGGCTTCGGGTTGTGTCAGTGCTGGAGCAAAATGATGGTAGCTGGTTTACCCGATGCTTTTCTTTCGATTAGTTGCTTTTTCTTGGTATCTTCGGCTATCACTTAAGTGCGGTCGATAGCATCTTCGTACCCACAGTTGCTCTACGTGTTTAGAGTCCAACGATAAGATTATAAGTGCTGAAAGACACCTGCTTGTGTACAGGTGGCTTAAAAGCTGGTCGGTGAAAAATTTGCTTATAGTTCACACTAGGTGCGGTGATTGACTAGTTCGATCAGTCTCGTGTCCTTCTTCGTCCAATGCAATCGTATCGTTCAAATCTTCATACAAATAAGAAAAAATGGGAAAAACAACTATAGCGAAGCCTCTGCCTTCCTATAATGTTATGACACCTTTCGATACAACTGACTTTGGCTTCTTACCTGTCGCGAGTTTAACGAAGCTGCATCGTGAGTGGCGGGTTTGCCATTCTGTCTTTTGCAACTGGTAGGTGTCCCACGACGGCGCCATATAACGACTGCCACTATCGCTTATTAGCGGCGGGTGTACCGCAGACGTCTTTGTTTTGCCTTATTGACGCGGATCTTTATTTTGCTACATCAGCAATTGACGCTTTTCTCGAGATATTTTCGATTTCTCTAACTTCAACGATCTTTACTATTTGACGAAGATTTCTGGTTGTTCTTCTTTGTCCTTTCTCGGCCTTCTTCCGTCCTTTTTTCATCGTATGTTAGTATTTCTGCTTTCCCTATGATAGTTCTTTTTGCGCACGGTTTTCGCTCCTGGGTATATAGGAGACCAGTAGCGGAATACTACAACAAAGGAACGCCGTCGCCGACGTTACGGTTCGATTGGCTACAACGTCAGTCAGCTGTTGCAATTCCTCTACGAACTTCGCTTAAGAATTAGATACTGTATAATTTCGCGAATCAACGGCGTTAGACGATCGCGAAACCGCTGGGATATGGTTTGTCGTAGATATACATACGTATATATATACATATATATATATATATACATATATATATATATATATATATATATCCAGACAATGGCAACCTGTACAGAAACTTACTGAAAATCTCAAGTACACCATAGGACGATAAACAAGCAAAGTTCAAGTCGGTTTCTTCTTGTCGACTTATTTTCTTGTTTCGTTGCTTGACTTTTTGGTTAGTTGGTTCGATTTCTCTTTAGTTTTTTTGTCAATTGCTTGGTCAACAGAAAGATTAATGTTGGATGAAAGGATGGTGGTGCGTTTTTACCTTTTACTTCAGGCAATACCTTCATCCCCTTTGCGGGACTCTCCTTTTTTATTTCTACGTCAGATCAACTTTATATTTTTCGCACGCGTTTATTCACCTAACAGTAACTTCAGTTGTCCCTATTTGCTACATTCGTTTTTCGCGCTTTCTCGTTGTTGACCCCTTGTTGCCCCGCACATTGTGCAGCGCTGGCGGTAACGGTATATCGTTCGTCAAAAGTTAGCGATACACAACAATGCCGGTTGCCATACGTACGCACAGACACACGCTCATACAACGACGACGACGACGACGACGACGCAAGGAGGACGCCTGCTTCCGAAGATGGAAGTATTAGTTGTAAGATTACTGGTAGTAGGAGTAAGAAAAGCACTCGCTACTACCGTTGCACTTCAGTGACAGTCGCTAGTATAATGGCTGGGTAGTGCTAGCGAGTGTGCTCTGGGTGGGTACGGTAAGACCGAGACAGGGCGTACGGGGGTAAGCTACAGGATATGTAGGCTGTGAAGGTCCGTTCGACCGTTGCTTGTATCGATCGTTACTGTTGATGGTTGGCTTGAGAGGTGGAAAACAAAAAGATTCGGGTGGAGCAGCAGCAGTCGCCGCCACCGCCGCCGTCGCCGTCGCCGCGCGCCCGACCGTGTCCCGTGCGCTTCGATGATATCAGCGGCCTCTGCTGAGGCGTGGGCCAAAGTGAGTCTTGGCTGCCAGCTAAAACTGGGTAGTTCGTCTGGCCGGTGCCTGGATCGCCGCGTGTATGGACAAAGGTCGTCGGCTGCTTCGCAGTGCCCTTGTTTGGCTCCCGTTATTTTTTTCGCTCGTTGGGGAACTTGATCTTACGGAATGTATACAAAACAGTCCCTTGCAAGCCATACATTTTTGCTCATTCGCGGTACTACGGTGCTCATCGTAGCTGACTTGCAAAATCAATGACTAGCTACGTTATAATATGCAGTCAGATCACTTGTGGCAACTACTGAGCTTGAATTTTCGTCCCGATTTGTGCTTCGGAGCTTCCGTTAGTTTTACTGCGCACGTAGAGATGGACAGTTCAATGTCAGACTATCTATGCTGGTTCTAGTCGCTGCTTTCTACCATTAGTGTGTCTGGTCGATGAACGGGTAACACAACAGGAAGGGGGTGCATTAGCTATCATCAGTGGCTACAACAGGAGCTACCAAACTGCTTAGATGCTGTATGCTGGAGAAGATAGATGGCGTATGAAATGTCCACTGGTAGTTCGCCACTTCGTTTAGTAGGAATTTGAGCGAAACAGAACGAGCGTATGCTGGCCGACGAGAGCACGCGAGGGAGGAGTAAACATAAGAAGCTAGCGAGAAGAACTCGGATCGACAAAGAGATCCAGCGCTGTAATACAATAATAGTATATCTTCAGTCCAGCCCAGTAAGAGTTTGCCTGAGCTAGCAAGAGGAAAAGAAATTTCAGTTCTAAACGCTGGTCCTTGAAGAGGTGTCGTGGCGTCGGCGAGTCGAGCTTGGAAAGCAACGAGTTTAGCTTGTGCCGCCACAAGGAGCAGGGTGTCGTCGGCAAGAGGATGTGATGGTTGATAGGAACAAAGATAACACGTTTTGTCTGTTCGTTGACGATGTTCAAGCTGATCTCGCTACAGGTTTCTGCTATTTTTGTTGCTGCTGTAGTTATCGTCGGTCGGATGGGTATATTTGTACTGGGGATGTCTCACTAATGATGCGGTCGTGCCCAGTCCCGTCAGAGAGTGAAGGCACAGATCAACGGGTTGCACTTGCACGATTGGTACGGACGGCAATAGAATGCTTTTTCTGATATTTGGATATAAGTTGAATGTTGTTGTTAATATACTAATAATATATACCTTGATGATATATGAATACAATTACAGAACGGTGTTACGACTGCCTTTAGTTTACAGGTGTCACACTACGGAGAATTATCTCTCCGGTTTTGTTGAGGCTGTCTGCTCTTTTAATATTTCGAGCCCAACGTTATCTGTCCGTATTATTCACACAGTACTACTACATAATAATAATACCAGTCATAGAAAAGTTATCGTAGCGTTAGATCCAGTCCGTTGACGGCTATGGGACGTGTCTTTGCCTTTTTTTCCACTTAGTCTGTTTGTAGAATGACTAGTTTTTCTGTCGCTAATTTTACTAAAAGTGAATTGGTCCACCACAAAGGGCGTGGGCCGAAGGGCGTCTGCCAGCAAGTAATAGTCTTGTAGTTGGATAGGCAGATACCTGGTCACATTTCGTGTTCGGCCGCGCACCTCTTGATCGCAGCGCAACGGTGCTTGAAAAATCGTCCTCGCAGATACTGTCAGGCCGTCTATAGGCGCTGAGTAGACGCTCCGGTCTCTGCACTTGAGAACGAAGATAGCAACAGGGTGCACTTGCGAGGCAGGTTTGATATGACGATGTGATATTGACTATCTGTGGCGGCCGCTAGGCGCAAGCGTTAAGATGTTCAGCTTGAGAAACGCATCCGACGTTGAGCCTTCTTCTTGCAGCACTTCGAAGTTTTGTTAGTTTGCAGTAGTCGTATTTGACCATCGAGCTTACAGCGGTTTTAAGATACGACTATACGGTACGCTCTGTGACGCGCACGAGCAGCTACGTCTTTGCAGATCACTCGCTCGTTTAGTGCCTTATTTGTCTTCGTTTTTATGATAGTCGCTTATCAAATTGTTTCATTCGCTTTGTACACGTTTAAACGTATGCATAAAAGTTACACTGCTTATGGCGAGCAAATACACGGCGTAATAACTTGAAGTACGCTGCATTCGGAGATCTCATCGTCGTTCCTCGTTTGCTTGCTTAAATTTAACACTGGCCTTTAACTCATGGTTCAGTCATGCTTTTTTCTTTTCCCTGTGTTATCTATCCTCTTCACTCAAGTTTGTATGCAGCTTTGATTTATTCGGAGCTGTTCGTCTCTCAATGTGTGCTTCATCGGTAACTTAGTTTGGAGTTGCTTTCCAGTGTATTAACATTGGGATACAGTAAACATACTGCACATAATGCTGCTGATACAAACTTCTTTAGGAAAGGCTGCTTTTCTCCTCAAAGCCTGTGCGTCCAATGTTTCAGGTCAATCTAGCTCTCACGGCTTGGAAAAGTATTATTTTTTTGCATGAACCTGCCTGTTGTTCTTTAGCGGCGACTAATACACGCGTTTGTCTAACCAAAATTACTTCTTTTTCCACGCCACAAATAGACGTTGATTGACTACTGGCCTGATTCTACACCTGACTAAGACGCCAGAACCTAAAACGAGCCACCCTAGTACGTCACATTGTTCACACAGTAGGACATGGGGGTTGTGGAAATTGCAACTGCTTGCTGGTTGGCTTCCAGTGCAGGTTTCTCTGGTATGTAAAGTAGCCCTTCTTCTATAGGGGCTCACTGGTTGCTGCTAACCTGACCGATTAGCTGGCAAGGTGGCTCTAGAGAAGCTACGGGGGTGGCTAGCGGCTGGCGGTTCACATGGCGCACAGGCCCGCACCCCTGTCGAGACGCTGTTGCAATGTGTGCAGGGCTCGCGGCAGACCGCGGCGATACAGGGCTTTCGAACATGGCATAGGTTGATTGACAAGCGATGCTGCTGCTACTGCTGCTGCTGCTGCTACTGTTATTGTTAGGAGAATGGCCGTGTAAGGCTCACGGGCCATGGTGGGGTGCAGGCGCAGATGTGTCATGGCGACAGACAGGAGCTACTGGATGACGTGATAACGTCCGATGAAGTTAAAGTCAGCTATTTCGGTTACATGACCGCGCAGATTGGAAGCAGGGCTAGACGCAGCAACGCTTTCTAACGTATGATGCTTGCTCGACAAACAGTCGGATTATTCGAGGGTTGACGGCGAGTCAGTCCGCAGGCTCAGGACGATCTGTTCGGTGAATAGCAAAACAAAGTGAAAAGCAAGCGGATGCAGGAACAGATATGGCTGCCGTGAAGGAACGGCTAGAGAGCAAACGGAGCGACGGCGCAGCTGAAGCGAGAGTCGGGTTGCAGAGGGCGATGTCAGCGTACGGAAGATGGGTTCGTGGGCAGGCGCGAGGGCGGCCGCTATAAAAGAATGAGAGAGAGAAAGGTAGCACAAGCTGCCCTCCTTTTTACCCACCGGCGTTGTGGCCCTTTCCCCATCTGGCCCCCCGCCCCTCCCCAGCTTGCCTCTTCTCCACTTGGCCACCTATACCATCTCACGCAAAAGACGATACACCAAAAAAACACGCTAGCAACGTCCCTGTTGAAATTTGTGGTCTTTTGTCATTCAGCCATACACTGCCGTCGCTGTTTCGGCAACGACACGCTTTAGACAGTGGCATATTTTTATTTAGATTTTCCATAAACAGCAGATCAATTTAACTTGGGTGGCAGGTATCCATAGACTTAGTTATCGTGGCCAAAACCCTGGCAATGAAATAAAAATTATGTATATAGCACACCTCGATTGAATGTGTAATTATATATAGAAAAAGGCAGTACTTTATTTAAAATGCATATTATTCAATTAAATACTTTATAAAACAAACTATCCGTGGTAAAAAAGCAGAAATGAATATGCAGCTTTCACGCAAACCTTAGAAAGAGCTTGCCTAGTCATGTGTATGGTAAGTTGCAGACATTGAAAACTTCTTGCAATTTGCAAACAGTTTGAACAAACTCTGACGGTTAACGCAAAAGCGAGCCTTGAAGGTCCAGGTGATGAAAAATGAATAGCCTATCTTGCCTACTATCTTAGGTATTTCGTTCTGTCGACTAGACCTACTCTCCCATCTATACCTCGTCTTATCATTACAATCTATTTATTCATTCATAAAAACCATCAGAATCTCAGTGTACGTGGAGAACTCATTGTGAAGCCAAAAGTGAACCCGTAGCAACTTCTGTTAAGAGGCGCGATAGAGAGTCAGCTTTAATCCAACGTGATCCCTAAAGCACTATCTTTCATTCGAGAACACATTGTCTCTATTTGATTTTCACTCAGAAACATACACAGTTACATAAGAACTGCTGGTCTTTGAATAAAGTTATTAAGGTTTCAGTTTTAGAGGCTTAATTCATAAAAACGCTATCAAAGCACATACCGGTATACAGTCCAGCAAGTATCGAGTCGTGTAGAATTTGTCAATTCTACCTGCTCCTCACTTATATATTATGTTATGGTTAATATGAATCAATATGTTATTTTAAAACAAAAGAAACTTTAGCCATCTATTGATAATCAGTCAATAGGTAGGTCTTTATTTCTCTTTAAGTTTTTTCCCTAAATTTTCTTTCGATGTGTAAAAGGAAGCGGCAAAAAATAATTATGAATTAATTTTTTTTCATATTATTCGAGTATAAAACAACATCTTTAATCACTCGCGTAATTCTTCAAGTTCAAAATGTTTTCCATGACGTGAACTATTTTGGAGTGGGCTCTTCAAAGATACACGAAACTTATGTTATGCATGATAATTCAGGCTTTAATGTGTCTCTACGAAACCGTATAGGCACAACTTGTTCTTGTTCAAGTTTTCTGAACTGTAGTAAGCTGTTTTAAGACTGCAGTTTGTCTCTACTATAAGATATCCATGGCGCCAGAGCGAACTAGATTTAAAGAAGCTTTACAAAAACTGCACTCGTATGACGGAAAACTTTGTGTGGCCTTCAATGCGTGCTACAAACATGAGTAACGTTATTTGGTCCTAGCAAGAAGGGGTCACGAACCCCATATAAAGTGTCGAAACGGAAAGCGCCAGCCTGCTTTACGTTCGCTTCGCTGGTCAGCTGATTTCGAAAGATTGAGGCCGCTCTGTTTCTAGTACCTGACGTGCCTCGATTACCTGTTTTAAGTTAATGCCAAAGTCAAGGTTTAAGGACACAAACCGGAAAGTATATACGAGTTGCAGGCCACTATTCAAGCAGTACCGACTTATCAAGAAATGCCTTAACCTGTCATTCAGCTTTTCATATATTTGGCTTCCTTCTGGCCAGCATTATGTGTATATCAGTAAACATATTATTGCACGTTAATGCAATATGGGGCGCGCTCACGGGTAAACATTGAAACGTAAATATAGTTTTAAAAGAAAAGCATTATTCACAGAACGTAGTATAGTGCCTGTAATTTCTCATGTACATATGAGGCTGATTAACTTTCCAAACACCCTATAAAAATCAGTAGCCTACTATCAGTAGTAAATAGCGGTAGACATATAATGAATCGTTTTCTTAGTCGCGTTCACTCCTCTACTTGGCTCAGACTTCGTTGCCTTTCCACTCAGAAACCTGACATTACTTTCCACGACGTTATTTTTCAGAGAAATATCTGTAAAGACAAAACTCGAACTCTATTTTGCAGATCAATCATTAGTACCGTAATAAAAGCGTGCTACTTGCTTGGATGTACATTCCAGTGTTTCAAGATACGATAATATGAATCAAAAGTTACACAATACAGTATGAACTCGTTACGAAGACACTAAAGTTGTACGTATAGGATCAAACTGAAGTTTTTATGAACACTTTTATTAATAAATCGATCAACAGAGGCTCTTTGTATCCACGTGCTAACCATCCGTTACAAATGGACGTTAGGATTAACTTGCAGTTTATAACTGACGTGCAGTCACTTGTTGCATTTTTGCGGTTCATCTCTGCGTACTGGATCCGTCTGCTTCTTTAGGTATACACGTGCAAATGCTATGTCTGCACGCTCAGAAACACAAACAAACGCAACAGAGACAAGACCTGCCTCAGAAGAAAGAGCAGCTCACCCTCGCTATCTTTGTCTTTATTTCTGTTTAGTAACAGCACACAGGAGGGCGCAACGCCACATGAATTATTTACAGCAGCAGAGGGCGCAGAAAACAGAAGCTTCGAGCCTTCCTGATCTGCTGGCGCTATCTTCTGTGAGAACCCGTACGTCATTTCCACATGCTAAACTACCTTTGACTCGCACTCATTTTGTGTGCTATCATCCGATCGTAGTGCTACTGTTTCTCTCGTTTTACTTAAACCCTGGTTTGCCTACTTGCAACGCTGTTCCAGCAACAGTTAAATGCTTTCCAACTCATGCTGTCCTTAGGGTGAGAAAACGCATTAACCTGATACGCGTAGTAATAGAATTTTCAAATTCGCGTTTTCAGCGAATGATAGAGATAGAAGTTGTATCATATGAAATTAAATAAATAAATGTATTCATTTATGTAAAACTTACATCATGTAGCTGTCACAAGATACAAAATTTCAACATGCCTATTAAATTGCTAAGTGAAAACGATGAGCTAAATTTTATCCAAATGTCTATGAAAGTAATAAGCGTTTATAAAATTTCATTTATTTTCAGCTTATTTTTTATTGGAAATTGTCCGTTTTCGATTGACAGGAATTTAAAAATTTCGTTTTGCCTTTCGCGGGAGAACAATGGGGAAGAAGTTGGCTTGATTCTTAACGGGTTCAAAATAACAGTCCTAACTTTTGGGGTTTTTATGAATACTGCTGATAGTGCATTGTTTTTCAGCCTTGAAGTCAAGATAGAATGTCGTAGTTGCCGCTATCTCATATTTTAACGTAAATCCCGCATTTATTCTATGAGTATTCCTAGTTTACGCAAAATACAGTACACTGTTCCTTGGCTTGTTTTTGAAGTTTCAGAGAAAGCTATTCATTTATCCCTACCTATCCTGCCATATGGCGGAGACATTTCTTGACGAAGTCACGTTCACTGCACTGGCGATAGAAGAACGCTTCATCTGATCAGAATGATTTTTTATACAAACTTTTTGGTAAACTCACATGGTTGGACAATCCGCGTTTGTCCACATGCAGATTTCTAGTAGAATATTAACTTCTAAATTGCCGTGACTATATAATACATTAAAAGGTTTTTACATGTCGGCAGCGGACGTTTGTTAATAAAAAGTGAGCTGAAAGTCAATCGCCTCGACCTGAAAGATAGGTTTCTAAGTAATTGATAGCTTTCATAAAATAGTTTTGTTGCATAGTAACACAAATAATAACCTCTAACGGAACTCCACCGAACAAATCTCATGCACCATTTTTTTTGGTTTTGGTCAACTCTATTAATTTTTTTGATGTTTTTTTGAACAATGTAACTCAAAAAAACAGGAATTTAGATGCGTAATGTTGACTCCGGGAAAACGATAAGCAAAATTATGTCACCTAGTCTAACAGTATATATGTATATATATATATATATATATATATATATATATATATATATATATGTTTTAGCTCGGTATTGCAGACTTTTTTACTATTTTCTGTGAACATTAATTGTACTGTTTCTCAAGAAGGAGCCGTGCACCGTCCTGCAGACTTTTCATGAGTCTCTGTGCAACCTTATAGTTGTCCAAAGAGATATTAAGTGATAATGGGAATTGTAGATGCGATGGTACCCGCTTCGTTGTAATGGATCTGCTCATACACACTGGACAAAAGAGGCCATATTTGGTACTACCGATGTTAGGCAGGAAAGAGCAAATCGTTTTTGTTGCATCACCCTCAGCTATGAATCTAGCCAAGGGAGTGTCCGTTTCTTTTACCCTAGATTTGTCCCTAGATCGACCCAACCTTAATATCTGTTGCTTCGTTTGTAGCTTCCGATTGGTTTCTCCCAACATGCCGAGTAGAAGAAGCATCCTCATTCCTCCAGAGTCACTTTTCTCCCATTCGTATTTCTAATGCTTCCTCGTTTGTTCCTGTCAGCCTAGACACACGACCCACTGGTCCGCTGGCCAAGACTTCTTGGGCGTGCCTTGGTGACTCCTATAGTGAAGTATTTTTGATATTCTTCTTCCGGTTGACCCCATCTGTAGCCCCTACCTACTCACACCATTTGCACAAACTAGGCCTGAAGACCGTCGTGGCCTGGATCACGCTTAGGTCACGTCGACTTTACCGGAGCGAAATGTCACGTTACTTCTATTTCATTCTATCATATGACAAGGGGACTGTCGAATGGACTATATACCCATCACATTCTACTTAGATAATGCCGCCTACTACGAGCATTCAATCCAGTTTTACCCTTTTGCGCCCCATTGTCGCTTTCATGCTCTTTTCCAGTTCTCAGGAATCCCTACCTTGTTCAAATTTATCCTTAGATTGGCATATGTATACATAAAGCTATTAAACGCACTCGTTTTTACGCGTTTTTCCATAGACGAACGTGACGTATTCTATAGAGGCAGGATGAGTAGATCTGTCTGATGGAACGGACATTTCGTATTACGACGTCAGTGTGTATCAGCACTCTCAAAAAATGCATGCTAATGATAAAACGGATCTTTTATTATGGTACAGATGCACGTTTATAGTTAGGCTGTTAACTTATGTTGTAATGCATCCACTTATAGTACAGCAGGAACTTTTGATCTTTTTTTTTAAACCAGAAAACACTCAAATTAAATGACTTGACATTAATTTAAAATAAAATACATTAGTCCCTCCCTTTCGAGCTTCGAATCAAATCAGTAAAATCGATAGTTTTTTAATGTGACTCTGAGGTTATTTTCTTTATTATTTATACGTTGAACTCACTGTTCCAGGAGCAACTTGATAGCATGTTTTTTTTGGAAAATTCAATCTTTTGATTCTACAGCTTTGTGAAAAGGAACACTTTTGATATCGATCAACAGTATTGTTATCGATTCAGGCACAAGTGAATCTGACACTGGCGCTTTCGGTTATATATTACTAAGCTTCTCAACAGCCCCTCTGCCGAAATCTACATAGATCGATCTGCATCGGGTCCATCATCAGGAGGATGTGTTAGACCATTAGTGCAAACTTCATATCGAATCAACATGTGTTTTCTTTTGAAATGGAATAAAATATTGAAATATACTATTCCTATCAAGTTTCTACGTTCGCAGTGTTTCGGAAATATTTATACGACTTGTTTATTTGGGATCACAATTGTTGCTCGGTAGGTATTTTAAGACACAGACCTTCCTTGGGCCACAAAATTCCCATAGATTTTTACGCAGTGGCTGCCTGTGTAATGTGTCTACCTTCCAAATTTGGTGGCACATGGTAATATAGGTTTAAATTCGGACGTAAATACTTCGACGAGCCAGCCATCTCGAGTAATGCCTGTCGGCGTCGGCATCGATGTGAAGCACGAAAAACACTAAAAATATAGTTTTTTAATCGATTCTTTAGGCATAGAACTTGCCGCGTTGCACTCAAAGATTAAACTTCGTCTACTTAGAGCGTTCAAACAAAATCAATCAGGCATTAGGTAGTAATAGACATTTGTTTTCGGTTTTTAAATATGGAGGCGCCAGGTTAACTTTCAACACACATTTTATTTTTCTCTTCAAAAAGCTCACTTGGAATATAAGTGCCGTATAGAGCGAGAATTCCGTATCCAAGAAGACTGCTTAAGGGTGTTTGCTGAGCCCGAATATGGCATTTTCGTCTTCAGTCGACTACTCAAGGTCGATGGGCACTTTGAGTGGCAAACAAAATGTTAACTGGCCGAGAAGGTAAATAAAGAGAAGATAAAAGAAATAAATAAAAAAAAACTAGCTTACTGTCAGGCGGTTTGGATGTGTCTGTGTGATGGTGCAATCTTCATCTACTAGCGTCAGGTATATGTAGTGGTTTAGGTTCTAAAGCGGGTGGAGAAACACTTCGTGCCGTGCTAGAAGCCAGCCGTCTGAAGCAACGGCTAACAGTGATACCGTACATAACAACTCAAGGTATTTATAGATATTTTAAATGTATGGAATCCTTATTAGAATTTACAAGCTTGAGTGTGGCCCGAGCTAAATGAAACGCACACGAAGGTATGACTTTTCCTTCGACCTCAACATATAGTCCGGCACCAGTGCACGCAACCATAACAACAGATTTTTACACGAGTCTGTTATGACTGGTGAGAACTTACGTCTCCACGATAATATGAAGCAGTAGGAGAACTGGGAAGTTTTTGGAAACACGCGTAAGCTTTGAGTAAAGCCAGATTCTCATTCGAAAACGATCATGACTTGCATTTGGTGGTATTTGAAATGGGAAATAATTAAAAAGAATAAAATGATGAACAAAAATTTGTAAATGGTTTAGTTGTACCGACTGAAGAAACCAATCTAATAGAAATAGCCTAATAGACAAGGCGAAATCATTCTTCTCTACGACAGTGTCAGGCTACATAAGTCAATGATCGCTGAAGTCGCCCTGAAAAAGCTGGAGTGGAAGTTTTGCAGCTAACTTTCTGATCAGTGCTAAACGAAGTTAGAAGTTTTGTGGAAGGTTTCGGAAACAAAGTACCGAACGTATTCAATAGCATTCAAACAAATTCAATAGCAAACGTAGGGCTTTTTGGTAAGAAGAAATTAATGTTGAGTTGGTATCTAAATCGGCTGGGAGATCGGAGAAGATTGTGGAAAATAACTCGATTAATTCAAGTGAACACGCTGTACTCCTTCGTTTGATGAAAAACAGGCATTATTAATGTGCCAACCTAATGGGTACGTCTAATACATTCACTTATTATTAATTAGATATAACAACGGTTGGGCCTCAAAAACCAAAACATGATTACTACCTGTGAATTTTGAACAGTTTTTTAAAGTTTTTTTTTCTACAAAATCCCAACTTCCGCTTTATTGAAATTAGCGACTGTATTCGTTGTGTCTGCGCCATCCACCTGCCAAAAATTGTCTGTAAGTGGTACATAGCCTAAGAGCTGTGACTGCCTACAAGCTTAAAAGTTTTAATGAGACGGATCAGCATGATGCTATCTGAACAAAATTTTCCAAAGAGGACTGAGAAGGGCATTTGTATTGGTTAACTAGAGAGCACAATATCCCCAGCAATTTTTTGAAAGCATAAAGCTGCCTCAGATCTTACAATCGTGTTTTTCGCGAATAGTAGTTAGTTTGGTGCCTGGAATCATTTAAATAGTCCTCTAGCAAATTTGATTCATATGCTGTCCTATATGAGGGTCAAAAGTGTCCCACAGAGAACCATGTATATTGATACATAAATAAAAATTAGACTAGTAATATGTTTTCCGTAGGATTCCGTACGTTTCGCAAATTCTGCGACGAAAGCGGGCTTTTAAAGGCAGACCTATCTGATTCAAAATTTGTGCAGTAAAACAAATAATAATACTTGGTACAAATTTTCTCGTTTGTTTAGGTCTAAAATTGGGCCTCATGCAAATCGATGTTGGGAAAGGCTGTGAGCGGCAGCTATGAAAGGCGATCAATAAACAAATCGGCACTTTTAAGAAGTACTCGAATAGCCAGCTACCTGGCTGCTCGTAATACACATAGATATTAACAGTTGGAATCGCAATGACCACAATTGTATGAATATCGTCGAAATTAATGAAAAGAATAGTGAAGTGGTTTTCTAGTCATAGAAAAGACGACATATGCGTGTATTTGAAGAAATATTTCAATGTTATCATAGGGCTACTAAATAAGAACTTGTCCGGTTTTCCGTGCGTGGGTTTACAATACAAAGTGTCCTGTGATATAGAAAATTACGCGATACGCAATGTATAAACAATAAGAAACAGAGCTATATACACAAACTGTTGGATTATCTTATATTTCAAGCAACTATTATGAATCAGTAAGTCAACGTTGTATATATATATATATTGTTGCTAGGGTGTAAAAGCTCAGAGGAGGCGCCTGATACGTACTACAACGAAGGACAGCTGTGCGAGGGCGCCGGGACATTTCAAGAACTGTCCTGATGGCGCGCAGCCATTAGGTAGATGGTTAAACAGAACAGCGCTGTAGAATGCAATACCATGTAGCTATACAGAGGACACGCGAATGCTGCGTGGATGCGGTGGTTGACTGTTACGGTCAAGAACTTAGACAATATACAATCGCTGACTGAAACGTGTTTAGCCAGCAGTTGTATATTGTTTTACCAACCAATATATATATATATATATATATATATAGACGAACGGCTTTTTGCAATATCTAGACATTTTTTATGAAAATATACTTTATAATAGAGGCGCACTTCGTGTCTTTTGGCTACATGTCAGTGCTCGCCACGTCTCTTTGACTTGCCTATATATTCATTAGGGATCTAGAATGTACTTTAGACTTACTTGCCATAAATTATGAGGTGTCTCGATACAATGTTACTTACTACCTTTTTCCCGCGCATGAGGCTTGTCGTTTTTTTATTTAATACTACCAATGAGCTGTCCGCTTTCACTTTCAGATATTTAGAACTCGGTGATCTAAGCACTTCTGGATATAACAATATTAACTATCTTTCGTCCCAGATCAATATTGGAGTCGTATATAACAATTCTTTTATCATAAGTTAATTCGTTGAGCTTTGAAATAAGCCATTTCTGAAACACCTGTGGACTTGGCAAGAAGTTAGCTCCATTTATTTGCTATTCGTGATAGAAAAAATCTCTAAAGAAAAAAGGTCTCGTCCACGCAAACAAGTCCAGCAATGAAAATGACCCTATTGAGGTCGCGTGAGTTTCGCTCAGCCTAAAATAGATGCGTGCATCCCGTCTTATTGCGATATGAAACTCGGATTATGTGGGCAGGATGGTGGCATAATCGCCTTTGCGATGTGTGCTCTAAACCTCATGGACCGGTCGATCATGACTCCAAAACATTATTTACACAAGCCAGGTATTGCGTAACTACTTAGGAAATAAGTCGTTTTAACCTCTATAATATTTAGTGGACAGATAGCTCAATTTTGCTCACGACTCACTCGCGAAATGAACACCCTTTTCCACTTCTAATTCGCCATTTTCAGGTACATCAGTAGTCGTAGCTTTAGACACGAAGGCTGGTTTACGCTTGCAGTAGAAAAGTCTGTTTCGGAAAGCGCTTTGTCAACCGTGATGACAAACGTCCGGGGCCATTATATAGGCACTGAACTAATGGAAAGTTCGTGGAACAAGCCTCAGGTCGTAGTAGAATTGTCGCCCTTTATGGCAGTTCAACTACTCAAGTTTGCTTTCTTCGATGCGGCTTAATGAAACAGTGTTGTGACTATCTACGAATTTCCTCTAAGGCGTCAGTTCAGCAGATTCGTAAAAATGACCTCGTTTTCGAAGATTGCCTGTAGGAGACTAAAGGAGATAGGTTCTAAGCTTCTAAGTAAGGAAACAAGCTCCTAAGTTTGTCTGATTTCTAGGTTTCTAATCGAGTTAGGGGATACATTGGTAGATTCTGCTCGCATTTTTTATAAGCTACATAGAGCGACTTAATATTAGATTTAACCGTTGGTACATAAGTGTTTATTTCGAGCCGCCTCGGGGCTATGTTTCTGACAAGCTTTACCAGGACAAAACCTTTGAGCTACTCTTTCTGATATCTTAGACGAACTTATTTTAATCTTTCTAATTTTCCGCATCTGTGGTCGTGGCCGAAAAAACACTGTATGTGAATGGTCGTAATCCTGACTGTAGTAGCACTAGCAAATATAGAGATGTAGTACTTTCGAAACTGAGTGGTCGTAGTATTAATAGGAGCAGTTAGAAATAACACGTGTATCAAGCTGCTTGGAATGTAGTGATTTTTGTTTTGTTACCCCGCTTTTTTAATTGTTTGTTTGGTGGTAATGGCTATATACGTACACTACGTATGGGAAAACTTTGTCTGCTATAAAATTTATTTTGAATTTGGATATCAAGTATGGATACATCGGGTGAAAAAGAAATTAATTTACGACACCGACTTTTCGCCCCGGTCAAAAGCTAAGGAATATTATTAGCAATAATGAATACTAAGTCACAAAAAAGTCACAGAATCTCAGCTGGGTATAGGACTCAGAACCCTATGCTCGTAAATCCGGTGCACTACCTATTCACATCAAAAGTGGTGTCTATATGGATGTAACTTTTCTATATGACGACACCTTAATTTCACTTAGACTTGAGTTGTTCAAACGTACGCATCTGTGAGGTGTTTGAACAATTTAGTAAGTAAATGAAAACTGCAAAAAATAATTAATTCAAGTAAGTACTACCCTTATTTCCGCTCGCGTTTTGTTGGGCATTTACTATGGCGGCTATATACTTGCAGATACATATCTTACATCTCTTCATGTACGGTATTTAAAAAATAGGTGATTGTGCTTGTTTACCTATTACTATATTTCGTTATCAGCCTGCATGGTTCTGCTCAGTCGTTAATATCGTTGGGAATACATTCACAAGACCCACGTAGGTTCGGGGGCTAGGGAATAACAGAGACGCACCGGGCGCGCAACAGTAGCCTGAATACTTCAGGACATTTAAGAACGATATCTGCTCATCTGCTGCTTAACGCTGTTTTGTCAGTCGAGCCAGGAAGCGGACACAGTTTGAATATTTCAACTGTCTTTTAATACCAGAACATTGCGCCTTTCTTGGGAAGCGGCCGTGCTGTTACCCAGTCATTTCTTCGTGCTTCGCTGTTTTTGTTACAGTGGAGTGCAGGCCAAGAACATTTTTCAGATTTTCAGATCCTCACAACGTTTCACTCGACGACTGGCGATATGAATGCAATTGTGCATAGCGCCAGTGGTCTATGCATTTGCCCCTAAGTTCCACTTGGCACAATTGTAAGTGTAACTATAACAACAATGATTTGTGCGCGCATGTTAGCTTATACCCGCTGCACGCTGTATGTAGTGCGATGGTGGTGGAAATCTCCACGGCTATCCCGTTCAATACGTTTGTATCTATTTCGTTACGATGGCAAATGCTGCAGAATGAACTACGCGCTGAAGGAGCAGATAAATTGTGCTTCTGTGTTTTGTGATGATTGCCTAGAAAGCACTGAATAGGCAACACTCCTCACATAGGCAAGATTAAGGTTGTTGTTTCTAAAGGCTCTGGTACCAAAAAAAAAACGACAAGAGATCCATAACGCAAAAATGGACTGAATGCTAATCGTCTCGTCCAACTCTTTCTTAAATTAACCTCTCAGTTTGAGGGTGTCGTAGGTACTAAATAAAGTCCGATAGTAGAAATAAAGCACAGATAGCAGTTGTCTCAATTATAAGACAACAACGAGTCCTATGACTTAATATTGATCACTACCTTCCGTTGCGTCACAGGTACACACACACACACACACGCTCACGATAGTAAGACGGCCAAAATGCCTCACAAAGAATGTCTCTATAAATTTGGTAAAGATAGTTTGGTAAAAAAAAAATAGGTAAAAATGAGCTAATGTTCTAACAAGCAGGATCGGCATCGCCAAAAGAACACCATGATGAACAACCTGCAATTTAAGGTTCCGAGTAATTTAAACAATACCAGCTAATGGATAGCGCTCCTAGAAATAGCATTTCCGTTACCAAAACATTATAGATCAGGAAGATGGAACGCTAACATAACAAGATAACATTTATCCACATAAAAATTACATTTATCGAAATTACATTTAAATTTTATCGGAGTATTTATTTATCTCTGTTTTCTCGAAGGTATAACTATTTTGAATACATTTATGGTAATGCCTCGTTGTCGATTTTTGACGTGCGAAGTTAATACCCTACATCAGTTAGCCGCACTTGATAACAATTCTGCTGAATTGCCTTCAAAAATCCGCTTTATAAAATACAGTCGGAAAAACCGCATGCTCACTTTAAGCAGCTTGTTCAACTTAATATACGTTGAAACCGCTTAAGTTTGGAGTTAATAAATGAGTAAATGTTGACACTATCAAAATTTTGAAATAAATTGATTAATGGATGACGTTGCTATCCCGGGCGGATTTATTCCTAAACGAATCATAACTTCATCAAATTGTGACAACACTAAGGCTTTTGATAAGAAAACAAGTGAATCCGAAAATACAAACCCACTTTCACGATCTTCTAATAAAAGAGGGAAAACCTGAAGGTAAGGTCATAGGTTAATTCTATCGACCTCTATCCATTCGACCTCCACAGCTACTTTTTGTCTACCGGAAACGCTCAATGGTGTAAGGAAAAGTACATCGGCAGACACTGGATTACAAAGCGTAATATTTATCCGAAACGGAAAGAAGAATACGTCGATAATCTTTCTCAATGGGTAAAGGCAGTAGGCTAATTTAAGGTTTAAAAGGATTTCTAGACTATCAATCGAACATACACTTTATCGAAGCCGTTCGATTATTTCAGATAGAGGCCTTCAATTCAATTTTCCACTTTTATAGAAATAATTAGAGTACAATATGTCCGTACAGCTTTATCATCCAGTGGCTTAAACCAACCGAACAGTTCGTTGATATATTTAAGTCAAGTTACCGCAACTCTAGACAAAGACTTAATCTGATAAATTCGAAGGAAATGAATAAGTGCAGTCGGTCTTAAGCATTTATTCCCAACGTAATACGTAATAAAAACTCTTCTGACCATCACCTGGCATTATTCTGGAAAGAATTTGCTGAGTAATGTACAAGGCTAAAATAGATACCAAGAAAAAAAGATGTGTCACGTCAATCAATAAAAGTATCGACAGTTTTTACTACACAAACTCTGAAAGACAACACGACCGAGCATACGTAATCAAGGCTCTCAGGCATTTAGAGATAATCGACCTAAACCACGACTAGATGCCCCTTACTTCCTTCTAGACGTCATACTAGGGTTAGGACAGAGCTCGAAAGGTTCGAAAGTGCCTCATCTAAACAAGGAGCAGGATGTTGTGGATACAATATAAACCCCAAACTTGAGTTGAAAAATCCGTTAACAGTGGTCTCGATCAAAAGAAAACAGCCAGTCTTTCCTGAATATCCTAATACTCAATATCAACAGATGTCCTCAGTTATGTCAAAGGAAAAGGTAGTAGTCTACATAGACGGCGACGTAATGCCAAGCTCAGACAATTTCACGCTCTGCATTAGTATTTCTATTGTATGCGGTGACTTAAAGTATCAAGCGAGCCACAATAAGCTTATCAGAACTTTATCTGGAGCCTTTACTGCGCGTTTTATTCTAAAGTGTGTTTCGGGTGTAGATAGTGACTCTTGGTATAGCTACACTCAATAGATGATTTTCCTATAAAAGGCTTGCGTAGCGTTAGCGGTACTTCCCTATTATTCATTCCTATTAATAAGCATAGGTATTTGCATTAGGGCCCGTGCGTATCATTTATGGGTGGGATATGGTACCTCAGTTGTTTCAAGTTTTGATTTAGAGCGTTATAATCAATCTTATCAACTTCACTGAACTCAGTACGAGTCAATGTACTAGCAAACGTACAAAAACTACCCATAAACACCGCATATGTTTACGAATCTAAGAATTAAAAAAATACATTTGGGTAGCGGTAGAGCCCACTGTAAGCGTGACTAAAAATTTTCAACGCATTTACAAATCATAACCTCTTTATTATTTCTCGTAGCAGTCCCGCAAGCGGAGAGTAGTCGTTTTTAAATGTGGAGATAATTCGGCGGGCTCTTTGTCGTTTAATTTCTATTGTTAGTTCCAGAAGTAAGCCTGCTTTTCTCCACAACCAAACAATAGGCTCATCTTGGACCAAGAAAAAGGTTCATTTTCGTAAGTGGAAACCAGCTTCCATCCGAATTCTCCACGCTGAAAGCACCGCCACTAATATTGAAAATGTCTATGGACGGTCGATGCTGTTTACAATAATTTTAGGCCTTCGAAAAACGCACAAAAAGCTACTTGTAGTAATCCCAGCATTTCTATACAAACATTAGAAGCTATTTTAAAACAAAAGCCAATTGTTCGAGGATCACAGAAAAAGGTGTATTTTAAGCTTTTGAAAGAACTTGACCTCTTTACTGTATTTGGCCTTTTGAGAGTTTTCGACTTTTCAATCAAAATTTTGGCCTATTGTCAGTTCGAAATGTGGATCCGTTAGATTCTATATGCGTTATGTTTGAGCCGTACCACAGCGAGTCCAGACGAATCAATATCATTTCATCCACAATTATCACCTAAAGGTTTTTTTTTCATTAGTCAACCGAAAAAGGCTCATATATAAAATTACTAAACTAAAATTAATACAGCATACCAGCACGTTTGTCTGACAGCCAGTGTCTAGGTGAAGCACATAAAGCCTCAAGTACTCTGCTTTGAAACGAGAACTGCCAATTCCTTTTGGCTATTTCTAAGGTTATCAAGTCTAACGCTATAAGATACTGCAATAGAATCTTAGATTCTCCACGATATTCCGGTAAACGCCAGATCTATGCTGTCGCAACGATAGTTCCCGTTCGTTATCAAGAGGTAGATATGAGTTCCAGATGGTGCGCTGTTCATACGACGTGCAAATCTTGCGGTGCTTCTTTAATGTTAGAACGATCATATGGCTTAAATACGGTACTTTGGAACACATTTAATTGGCAATATCTGTACTTGCTGCAGATACGCAAAATGGGCGCTTATATAGCTCATCAAGTGTAAGACCCAACAAACCCAAAGTCAGTTCGCATGCAAGTCTTCAATGATCAACTCTGTAACCCAAGTAAATGCTATTGAAGATCTCCAACAGTGACTGAACGTTGAACCGAATAAATTGATCGTGTAGTTCTATTTTATTTCTCTTCACTTATCTCTAGAACAGTGGGACTATAGTATGTAAAATAATAAAATATGGTCGACTAATAATTTCTCAAAAAATGATAGAAACGCTTTATGAATGCGCCTTTTGCAAGCGGTTCCGGTACCACTAACAATTTAGCGTTCCTTCAAAGTCTGTCGGAGTAAATTGTTTAGTACGAACAATCCGGAAAAACCGAACGGAAAAAGAGGAACACTATAATTTATTCATCGCCTTTCCAGCTTATCGGATCATTACTTAAGGATCAAAGTGTGTCTATATTCTGGATTTGAGCTTGAACCACCTGTGTGGCCCTCCGGTTTGCAGAAAAACGTACTACGGCTGCACCATCGTCAAAACGTAGTTTGCGATTCATCATTTCGTAATCGAGTCTCTTACTCTTGGATTTAGCGGATTTTTTAGAATAACTGAAAATTTAGAAAAAATACCGTAATACTACTATAGCCTTTTCGTAATTGTGTAATTTTTTGCTAGTAAACAGAGACCCATTTCGGTAAATACTGTTAGGGGACCTGAGAGATTCTCTTTCGATTCGAGAAGATGTCTTGTGCTAGCTGTTATTTGTATCGCTCGCCAATGGTCACCAGCCTTGCTCAGGTATGTTGTGTATATGATCATACTGAACATTTCTTTATCAATGCCTTCAGGCTTCAGTGGGCATTCCTTTTACGCATGATAGCTAATTATGCGGGTTACTAGGCTGAAAGGAGCCTGTCAGGTCCCAAAGTATCATTCCCTAGTTTAGCTTAAATCGAATATGCTAAAGAAAGAAAGCTAAATTATTTAAATAGATGTCAGAAAAACTCAATGTATCCGATCGATCTGCTTGAATCTCTTCGACGCGTAGACATATCGATTAAGGCATACAGTTGTCTATATATCATGTATTATCTTGTACACAACATTTATTATATTATGCGCAATCCTTTAACCTGCTGTATGCAACCAACTTGCTCCACGCGGCCGTCTCTGCACCTACAATTACCTGTTAATATACCTCGTGAAAGCCTACAGATCCGAGTCTAGTAACTCGTCAAGCATCGCTTACCTGTGGACTCCATCTGGACACGACCAAAAAGCGAAGGTGCGTTTATTGAAAAAATGACTTTGGCATAAATCGATGAATCGTATCGGAACTAAATTCATGCTCATTTTTATCCGTGTTTTAAGAGCGTTAGCATACGATGAGCGCAAAACTTCTAGATAATGAACAGGCTCATGTCAGCGACACAGGGCTCAACAAGGCTCAATTGTATCGATCAAGAAATATCTGTGTGCTTAACTGTGATTATCGATCATTGAATGATTAATTATGGCGGATTTTTTTTTTTACTTGTACAGGCTGAGGGAAAGATGGTGCGGATGGCGCATAGCTTATGTCGAAACCTAACCATCGTGGTCGCCATTACCTCTTCAGTGGCAAAAAACATGATTATAACAATGAGATTTAAAAAATTATTGAATAATAGGGCAGATTAAAATATCTCATGCAGTTCATACGGGCTTTAGCTCTCTATGACCGAAGCAAAGACGGCTCCATACGGCGTGGGGCAACAGCATAACCAGTGTCGGGCCTACACTTGTTACGAGCGACCGAGAGGCAGTTTCTGAACTATTTGATGCTCGTCAAGTACACGGGACGGGCATAGGTGCACAAATAGTCGTATCTCCGTTGTGGCTATGCCTTGGATATTTGATTGCTACGCAGGTGCGCCCTAACGAAAGACCAAGATAATCATCGGCTCGAAGACGGAGATCGACCAAGGCATCGATCATGATACGGTACCTTACTGAGTGCTGCCTGACCTCTAACGATCATTTCTCTCGTTAGAAGCATCCAACCATATCGGAACTATGATTCAACAAGTTCTACAGACATTAACCTTGCATTAATAGAACGCATAGTTGCCGTATGAACGACCTTCATATACGTTTTCACAGGTCATGCGAACGCTTGTCTAGAATCCTAAATTTGGACTGTTCATCCAAAATCTGTGGTTCATCTGTAACAATAGCCGACTGAGTGCCAATTCATTTATCAAAACCGGAACATCCCTTTCTCTGAATATGTACCTATAAATTATTCTAGAATAGTCCAGATTTTGAGTTGCCTTATGTCTGTAGAACGTTCCGGATATGTATTTATAAAGGGAAAACGGAATGGTTCGAAAGGAGTAGTCCAAGAGGCATTCTTTTAAAGAAAAATATTCTATACCTATATAAATATCTTACATTTATTTGAAGATAATGGGGTTAATAATTTCACTTTGATGTGGAACTGATTAGTATGGTTCGGCGATTTAATTCAAAATGGTACCTTATGCTACATTATTGAGCTTGATTTTTCAAAGCGAGATTGCCATATATCCTGACTGTTTTTTGTGTTCCGTATCATCAATTCCTTCAGTGAAGTCACAGATTGACGAAATAATATCCGTGTCCGTACCAACGGTATTGATTTGATCTACGTTGTGTTAATTGGGATTCAGTATAAGAAATAACAAATTGGCATTACAATAAACGCAAAGGTAGAAGACGAGAGCTTTGAGGGGGTTCTAACTCTGGAATCTGGCCGGCGTTCGAAGACAACTGGCGCATCAGTGGGGCCCGGGCAATTCTAGATTTATAGTAAGATATTTCTTAAAAAGCTTTGCCAATGTCTAAAAATACCGTACTTACTATGCGACTACTGCCATGGCTCTGCAATCTGCTCTGCCTAGAGTTGCTGCGATACGTTCATTTATATCATACAACGGCTACATGTACGAATACTATGCGAATGCCATAGCGACCTTTAAGCCTAAATTGCGACGCAGAATAATTACTTTTAACGATATACCCAGGCCAGGGATGATCAGTGATCGTTGTAGCGATTTTGTCCTGCTTGGTTCTCATTAGACTTATGGTGATGATCGTCTTCTCGTTTGTTCTGTTCATATGTCGGTCTAATTCTTTAGCCATTGATGTGGGTAAGATTCACTGGGCCGTTACCGCAAACTTTTGTGAGTATACAAGTACTCAGTGTAGAGGATCCTTTTTCAGAATGTAAACGATCTTACTTGAGCCTAACGTTGCGATTTGTCTCTTGCATGCTCTGAACCCTAGGGTTTCCTTTTTGTCTATACTGGCCACAAATATCTTCCACTCGGCATTCATTAAATAATAACCACTATTTCTTGCCTTGTTTCTGCATAAGGTTTGTTTGAGGGTGGCCACGGTGCGGTCCATCATTCGGATAAAAAATGTTCATTGAATTTATTTCTGACCAGATGCCATATCAGTATCGGTTCATTATCAGTAACGTACTTAATATTTTTTAATAGAGAGCATATGTCGTAAATTATCCCTATAGTTCTTTATAATATACTCCGTTGTAAAATATACTAGACGTTTCGTATGGATCGATCACTAACCGAAGGTATCTACTAAAGTTGGAGAATAAACATATATAGTATGTTTAATTTGCCTTAGAATTACTGTATGGACATCACTCAGTAAAGATCGAACTATTTTGAGGCAGTTGAGCCATATATTTCGAAGTGAAACGAGGCAGACCTGTAGTTGAATTAATTTTCGTGAATTAGGTTCGTTGAAGATTCTACTCGATTGATCTGAAGAATATGAGGATCACAGACACTATTTCCTATGCATAGCTTTTTAGTCGTAACGTCTTTTAATATTACTAGCGCCATCACAATATACTTTTACCAGCTGTTCTGATGAATTTTGTTAACGTATTTAGCGTGACGCGTATATAGCGTAACAGGTGAGGTCTCCTCTTAGGACGCTGCATCTATCGCAAACTAAAATATTAGTTAGTGTAATACTACTATTATTTTATTCATTGCGGTATATAAAGGAACATGGTTATAGGAAATGTGAACCCGTTTGAGTCCGATCACCCTGGGTCTAACCAACCCGCTCATGCCTCCGTGGCTATTTTAGACAAGACTGAGTCTAATATAGTTGGCCACGCCATTGTCAAAGGTGACGGGCATTGTCGGGGCATGAAGAATGTCCGCAGATCCGCAAGAGACTCATTTTAAATGTCGAATAGAAGTCAGAACATTAACAATGACTGGCTAATTCCATGCTCAAAAAAACATAGCCCTGTGGAATTCCTGCTGCGGCCATTGCTGTAAAAGTATATCTGAAGCAGCCTTTTGTCTCCACTAGACCTGTATGCTAGTAGAATCTATTCTTTTCTTTTCCACAGAATGTTGATGTATAGGCTGGTATTTTTCTGAATTGAATTAGAATTTGTATTTAGTAACGTCCTTACGTTCGAAGGTTCGGATGGGGCTAAAGATCTTTGACCTTATTTACACTAGTTCAGTCGGTCCCTGTCGGGTGTCATACGAATTCGATACGTACGAATCATCAGTGGAAAGCATGCGACCTTTCTAAATGCAACTATCGATTTCGCTTAAAATGCCCAAAAATGAGAGTATACAACATGCTATACCTTCAGCTAGATGTGACGTGAACATCATGCTACATGATCGAACTCATGGCCTTGCTTCTACTGAAAAGGATTAAGTTTTATCTGCGGATGAGTAGTAAAAGACCTGCGTGCTTAAATAGATTACGGACCACATACGTATCGAGGCATCATTTGACTAAAGGCACACATCGATGTAACACCTGCTTTGTCGGACTATCCCTTCGTGTGGTTTCGCCATGAAATGTAAGCGAAACTAATATACATTTGAGCACTCCCAACTGCCTCCACTTTTACGCCTAGACCTCGGTTAGGCGTCAAGCACATTAGACGAACCTGGATTACGTCTACGAATGACATTTATCAGTTATCTGCTATACAGTTGAATTTCCGTCAAGACTGGATACAAATCATTCTTCCTCATTTAAATTCACTAAAATTATTTGAAGCAGCTTTTGACAGCAAGAAACAACGTCCATGCTAGTGCTTATGTTTAACATCAGCAGTCCGCAGAAATTAGTTATCCGGAGAACTCTGCTTGATGTTAGGGACACAATAACATCTACCAAATTGATCAACTGCTTTTTTCTGAACAGCGTCCACTTCGCTGTCATGTTGTTTGTTAATTTTTTTGTTTTGCCTGCGGGTTACGCGTGGGTCTTCTGTTCATGTCGTATGTGTTAGACCGTGTGAAGAGGCGACACTTCCTTAAAGCAGCGTGTTTTTTTTTCTATCTTGAGAAGAGAGGTAAGAAAGGACAGAAGGTGCACACACGACAATGAGCACCCTAATGCGAGAGCTATAGGGAAAGACAGCAAATGGAAAACTACCGGAACAAGTACTTGAAGAAGGCAAAAAAGTAAATATATCTCTATCAATTCCTTCTTGCGGTGCGTTCTGGCTTTTGCCCTCTGAACTCTTCCTATACACAAGTTTCTTCGATTACCTTAATTGCACGTTTAAAGTTGCTCACGCTGTTGGCCACGGTTTCTATAGCTATCGACTCAACAACAGACCAAAATCGAAGCATCTCTAGCGAGTTTTTATAGTTATTAAGATTCTCCTATTTCCCTACGACTAAAAAACCACGGCTTTTGTCGTTTGATGTCGTCTCAACTCGTGAGTAGCAATAAGCATGGTGGCAATCGCATGATGACTATTGCTCTGTTCGGAATAATAATAGAAAAAAATGCTTGTTACAACTATAGCGTGCAGCGCGTAAGTGCTAAATGAAAAAAGTACCACTGTCACCGAACATGTCGTTCTTCAAACAGGGCTTCCTGCCGCCTCATTTCGTGAGTTGCCACAGCAAGGTCTCAAACACCCTTTAATCCGTGATTAATGCGGATGTCATTATGTGCCTGTTCAGTATAGCTGTCGTGAATGTACATGGGGCAATAGGCTAGAACAGGACAAAAAGCATAGGAGACGCCAGGATACTATAGTCATAAGCAAACGCGAGTGTATTTGACAGCTGGACCACAATAAGCGGCTGGAAGTGAAAGTATATCCAGTCAGCAAGGTGAGTTAGATTAGAGTCGAATAAAAATTATTGATCGCTATACAAGCTGCCGCTTCGTGAGTCAGTAAAACATGATGTATTTACCGTTGAACAAGGATCACAAAACGCCTCATTATATAATATTAACTACAAGTGATTTTCACACCCCTTGGCAGACTATACGGTCTATCATATATAATACTGTAGCGTACAATATTAAATTCTATCAAAATGCATTTATAATGGCTTCTAATAATTTTGAGCATTTAGCGCAAGAACAAATGGATCAACAATCATTCTTCGCATTACCTTAAACTATTTCATTAAAAGCACCTCTGCTCTGCTTTTTTTGTTTTTTAGCTTCGCGGTACAAACTAAATGTATCGCTAATAAAACGTCGTCTGGTTGCCTCTGAGTAACTAATTTGCCATCTTCTCCAAAGTTTGAGCTGCGTATAGCCCGTGGCGTATTGATTGGAACCGATGGGTAATCGTTTGAGAGATTCTTAACCCGACTCCTCAATAGTTAGGACTGATGTAGGAAGAGATGATGGTGGCTATTGATAATTTCGATAATTTTGCGTAAATAACGCTTATTTTCTACAAAACGATTGCGGAGAAATTCGTAAGTTGCACATTTTGCTTGCTTATTTTGATTAGTCTTCCACATATCTAAGCCTGATTTATGACACCTAAAACAACAGCGTATCCTAGCCAATTCATATATAGCTACTAATACACTTCGACTGTTACAGGCTGGCTGGATGGTTCAAGTACGGTAACAAAAGCTCGTTTCTAGAGATAAATTTGGTCTCTTATTGTGGCATTGCCGCGCGACCACACGCAGTTATCAACGCGCAATAATCGTAAGATAAATAGTTCTCTTTCCGTTGGTCCTAAGCTCTCCTTTCTCTACTGCTTGCAGGGCGCCGAGAACTCTCAAGAACCTTCCCCCGCGGACATCACCTCAAGATCCTGACGCGCTTTAGCATTTGGACCCCATGCACCGCTACTGAGTCAGACACCGTTCGATAACACGTTGTTGATCGACGTCAGTCAGCCCTAGTGGGCTAAGTGGTACGAAGGCAGGGAGACCTCTTTGTTGGTGCTGATACTATTGGCTTAGTTAGATTGATAGTAGAAGTCATGGCCTTTCAACTAGAATAACCTACAAATTTCTATCTCGTATTCAGAAATTATTCCATTGCAGATTAACACGAAACGGAGCGCATCTTAAAGTCCTTCATCCAATCTTGATTCACAAAAGATGTAAACATTTCTAATAACACCACGCATTCTAAGTTGAAGGTTAGGTTAGGTTTTAGGATTTTATCAGCCAGAATGCTAATTAACGCTATATTTTTTTTCGCAATACCAATTTAGTAACGATTCTACGTATGCTGTATATCCATTTTCTAAGGCTTTATCACTGCTACTTTCACACAAGGTGGTGAAAAGTTTCCGTAAAGTAGCGTAATTGGCATCATTTTCTCATAGAAACTGGTCTCAATCTATTCAAGGGCCTACTATTTTATGAAGTTATGTCAAGTTGCCTGATCTGGATACATTTATAATGGACAGAACAACGGTTAACACTTGTTCCTTTTTTTTTTTAGGTTCTGATACATTTCTGTCAGTGGCGTCAAACAAAAGGGAGATCAAAGGGCTTTAAAAAAAAGTGTCCACAATAGGTCGGTTGGCCTCGTTATGAAATATTTGGTATAGTACGATTCGTATGAAAAGGGGTTCTGGCGGAGTTTGTATGGTTCGAGTCCGTTACGAAGGCACGAGCTAAAACATTCAAATTTGTACTTTTTTTTTCTCTTTTTATTTATAGCACCGATTTTAAAGATTCATAACTTTTCAACAGCTTAAACGAGATATCCGACTGGTCCTTGCGTATTCGTAGTGAAGTTTTTTGTCATAAAAAATCGTCGGCGCTAAAGTGTGAAAAGTAAAAAGCGGCTGGAGGCTTTTCTGATTTTGGACAGGGTTATATGCCTTGCCTTTCGCCTTGAGTCCTGCTCCGCTTTTCAACAGCTGTTTTTTTCTTTATTTTATTTAAATTTAATTTTTCTTCATTCATTGTGGTCATTTTGATCTTCTTCGGCGGTGACCTTGCTAGTACCGTGGCAGTTAAATTTCTTTGCCTGTCGGTCCCTCTAGTTGGCCGGCGGTCGCTCCATCAGAGGTCTTTCTCTTCTCTCTCGGTAAGAACGCGTGAATCTTTTACCATTATTAGTGGCAGTCAGTCAGTTGCCGTATGACAACTGGTGATAAATGGTGAGGTTAGACGAGGGCTATAGAGATCGTGTTAGGCACAACAACAACGTGTCAAACACCGAACGCGCAAACGTGTCACCGAAAATCACAACGAGGAAGAACGTTCACTGTTAACAACACAAACATCTATGATGACAAACTAAACCCTACCTTGCGGCATAGTACAACGCTTAATGGGTACTAGCGCAGAACTGGTCTTCTAGACTGACTGTCAAAGCTATACAAAGATGAGAGTAGAAAAAAATTGAAATCGAGTGAAACTGAAAAAGCGTACGTTTACAAAAGACCAGTGCATACGTTTATAGTACTAAGGAACGATACAGTTTTGTTAACAAAACGAAGTTGCTTAATGTTCTGCAATGTGCGTCTTCTTTAAATGATAAAAGCTCTTATCGAGTTATTAGAAAAGTTTTAAATATAACTGATCCAGGTAACAAAAATGTGTATTTCACTAATGCCTCTAAGGTTGGCAGGACCCGCTTTCGCAGTTACTGAAAGGGGGGTGATTGTCAGACAAGCCACAAAGCGTCAATCCAGGCTATTGAAAAAGTCTCAAGATTCTGAATGCTTACCGTTTGGGCGTAGTCCACGTTACCGTCTGATTCTCGAGCTAACTTACGGCCATGTGGTTTCAAAATGTCAAAAAAACAGTTGACGTGCTTTGCTTCTGTAGATTGCTCTCCATAAACGTTACAAAAATTACTAGCAGCAAGTGACATACACATAAATAACTCACTAATTCTGTACAGGTATGAGTCGCAAAAAACCTACTCCGATGCTAACGACTAAGCTTTGGCGAGTTAAATTCGGGGCCGAACCAACAATACTAAGAACATGGAATTAATAAGAAAAAAACGCCGACATTTTTTGGGGTATTTCGACACCTTTACATTGGACCCCCTATAAACCCGTGAAACACGTAATACCTACCTGTAATTACCAATAATTGACTGAAAACGACATTAAGTGCAATCGGCCTGAAAAATGTTAATACTTGAACCGGTGCGGAAAAGTTATTGATGTCCAGGTAACGTGGACTTGAGATTTAAGCATGCGCAGCGAAGCTCGTTGCGTATATGCTGAAATTATAAGGTAAAATGTCTGCAACATGCATATAAACTTCCTGTTGTCAATTCGATCACCGTCGCATATATTATACCACCGTCCTATAGAGCAACACTACCTACAACCGCTTATAGTCGCATGCGACTTATCGAAAGAACACGTAAGTGCGTTATAACTCGTCATTGCCTCCGGGAGCAAACAAAATCGTGTGCTCGGCACCACTACTGTTATTACGAATACGGCTACTTCTAGTTCCGTGACCTTTGCGTCATGTTGGGACGCATAAACTATCGGGTAGTAAGCGGGAAAACAGCACGTTCGTGTGTCGTGTGTAAACTTCGGCTTAAGAAATATCGATTGCATTGTAATAGCGTATAATGACTACGTTTTTGGGGATAGATTCATATGCGCAAACGTGTATCTAAAAGGCTCGCTGGTTCCGCGTCTAGCTTATATCGGTTGTTCGACTGGGCAGCAAAGAGATGTTTTGGATTACTTAGCCAACCTCAATATAAAGGTCGAACTAGAGCATAGCAAATCTTTTGCGCGGCAACTATATATAACATTCGATTTTCACTCTTGGGTTAAAAGAACTATGTTATTTTGATAATGGAAAAAAGCGTAATGATTTTTGTAAAATAACTCAGTGTGCACAAAAACTGAAGGGTATTTCGTTAGTTTATGTAAGATCTGCAAGGTCTATTCTATAGGGAGATTCATAGCGCGTTAGAAATATAAAATCTCGCAAGAGTAGATTTGCGACACTTATCCTACTAACAAACACACACAAGTTTAGGGACAAGCTAAAACAACTACTACTTACTTAGTAGATCTTACTAACAATCGTACTTTGAGTTCATAGCACGAGAATATAAAAGATCTTTAAAAAGGGGGCGGATAGAAAGGGCCCGAAGCTAGGAGGTGATCTGGTGGGGTCGTCGTCTTCATGTTGAGATTTACGACTCATTGATCTTTTAGAAAGATGTGCATAATCGAACAGTGTGACGGTTCGATGATGACTGTACGGCTATATATCTATTTAAATTAGAAGTACATTTGTAAATACCTAATGTGAGCAGTACATTTTTATAAACCGCTTTTTTATGACATCATTGCGATATTTCATAAGTATACACTTAAACGTAATTAATAATAACAGATTCTTACTTCTTCGTTTTTTAAATAGGCCAGGACGAATTCAGGGTCACATCGAGTGCGCAGCGTGGATGCTAATCGAAATTATGACAGTATTTTGGGACTTCAGGCTGTGTGAGGTAAATGCACTTCATGGACACGCAGGAAACAGTCCATTGCGATTTTTACCGCTTCGCTAAAGACGCAAGTGTCTTTCTAAGGTTGCGGACCGTCAGATCTGATTTTGCATCTGACCCGGACTACGCTATAACCATTAATGCCGCTAACACTATTCATAGCTATGTGACAGACAGTAGAACTAGGTAGTGATATAGAAAAAAAATACGTCATATGAGAGAGCGATTAACTATACTACGCTGTCCTGTTTTCCGTTTTTTTCGTCGCTGCTTAATACGGCGCTGCTGTATGGATACTACTAGTGGAACCTGTGACGACGTACTGCTATAGTTAGTTATTAAATATTTATTCTAAGTTACGGGCCTGATAGACATTCTGCAGACCATAGCGGCGTACTACATAAAGACATTTGTCCATAATCATTTCTAAACATTTTTGGTATAATTAGGCCATTCACAGGCCGTAGTACCTTCTTCTATTTGAGCCGTCCGTTTAAAAGAATTTGCAGAAGAACGTAGACTGCAAATTCAACAACGACCGATGCGCGCGAAAGAAGCGCACGTTCGTAAACAAAACAAACTAAGTTGGCCACGAAATAGCCCGTGCCTATAGAATGCTATGTAAGTACGGATACACGAAACGACTAGATCGTTTGTACGATATGCAAGTTATTTACTAGCTTCTCTCGAAAATTACAATACTATGTAATTGTGGGAAATCGACTGTCATTCCTTCTAAAAAGCTCAGCTCTGCTGTTCTCGTCTTGTATTGGGAACAGTAGCATTTTAAATTAATTAAAAAAATTCCGCACACTTTTTTGTGTGCGCGTCTATTTGCGTAGACCGTAAATCCCGTAATACTAAATTTCTATTATTTGACACTTACAAGTCTTTGAAGAGCGACTTGTCAAAGCATCGCAGAAACGTACATGTATAATTAGTTTACTATATTCCTTTATTTTAAAGAAACGGTGTCATGAAAATGGAACAACGCAGTATAGGCTGCAGATTTGCGAATGATCGTCTGGTCGGCTCACGAAGTGAATACTCCTAATGGAGTCGCTAAAGGTGTCGGCCTTTCTGTAGATCTCAAATAGCTGCTGAATCTAAAGGAACAGGAGTAAAAAGCCTCAAAATGCAGACGCTAAGAATTCCTGGCACGATGCCATCATTTGTGCCATACTCCCAGCGTTGCTTGTAAGTTCAGTAGGCCAAGCATGGCTATCGCTATGTAGCTCCCTTTACTGCCGACGAGCGCCTCCAACTGCAGCTGCCCGACGACTGCAACTCTCGAATGCTGCAGACATCATCGAAGCACCTGCTGCTACATTACTTTAGGACTTCGGCCCTGTCATAGGTATATCAAGCTGCTGATTACTAGCAAAAGATGCTGCAGACCTGAGGCTTAATTATTGGCCGTTCATTTTTTTAGTAATTGCCCTAGGGCCGCCCTATTCTGTATTGGCGCACTGCCAATCCAGTATGGCGGGTGGAGAGATGTACGGTGCGCCTAAGGTCGAGACGGCTGGGACTACGTCTAATAGTGGTTATTTTTATATTTTGCTTCATGCCGGTTTAGTTTGTCTTGAGCGTCTTAAGTAATTGTTGCCACTTAGACTTCTGCTATGCAGAATGTCTATTTCGAAATATTTATTGATTATTCTGGGAAATTGGAAACAGTATAAGTGAGAACAATTTAGAAATTGATTGGAACTGGATTTGTTGCAGGCTGCTCTAAATGCCATTTGCTGCGGTCTATTTACATTGACTAATATTCAGGCAGGCAATTCGCAGACATGGGGTCCAACTTGACAGACAGAGGCAACGTAACAAAAACGTAGAAAACTCACAAGTAAAAAAAAATTACAGCTAAAGTTGCAATCAGGATACTCACTGTGTAGATGTTTGCCAGAAGAACCTTTAATGTTTATATCATCGATATGAAAATGGGTATAATACATTAGAAACCGAATGTATAATTAAAATTTAACTAAAATGAGTGTCGAGAATATCGTAATAAACATCTACTTCAAACACGAGTAGGTACGAGAAAATTAACGCTTTATTGTTATTAAGACATTCGAAAAGTATTCAACCTGTTTACTAACAACAGTGTACAGCTACAGGAAAATATATTATGTAGTGCACATTTTTAATCGGATCCCTACTGATCGGTATCAGTCATTTATATCAGTATTTAATGTCCGGACACCCATGTCTCTTGAACTAAACAAGCAAAAATTATAAATTTCAGCGTAGATCTTAGCTAGCCCCCTGTTGTTTATAAGTGGAACCTGCACTACCAAAACTTTTTGGTCGATGTATACCTACTAGCTATATTGCTTTACGTAATTCCGCACCGTACGTATTTTGCGAGACCAATTGCTAATTGATCTTTTTAGCGCAATAAAGTAAGTAAAATTACACGAATTCGAATTTGTGAATTGAAGTCAATACTCAAAGTGAAGACCCCCGACTCTGGGCAGAGTTACGGAGTTTTTTTTAGGGCGATTTTATCCTGTCGATACAATTTTTGATGAAGTATTTTTTGTATGCAGTCTTTGGGTAGTAACTGCATAAGGCGTAAGTCAAGTAGTACACACGTTAAGTAACGGATATTTTAGGGGCAATATTAAATAATTTTTAAGATCTCGGTTATTAGCTGCAGATAGATATTGTCAGGATCCCTTATCTGTGCCTTTAGTGTAAATATTTCTGAGCATTTTAGGTATCAAGACTCTGTGGGCTTGCTGAAGACAGATTAGATTGAGAGTTCTACAGATTCTTCATGAGCTCCAGTAGGTGACTGGGCTGAACCCAACAAACACTTAAAAATCACCCATCGATTCTGAGCACCAAGCCAGTTTGTTAATACGTTTGACAGCCGAATTTTCTCACAACTTATATTGCAAATTAAAAATATCTGCTTGGTTTACGAGGTAAGTATATTTTCTCGAATACCGTAGTTCCTTACGGAAGAAGACCTTAAGAATCCTTAATGCAACAGTTTTATAATATATAAGCGAATCACGAAATATTCTGTCTGATATTACAAGGTATTTTATCCAGACGCGCCATAATTCGAAATGGCATTGATTTTTATCGCAAATGTGCAGACCGTTTTCCCCATTTGACTTTTCGCTCTGATTGCATAGGCGATCGGCCTGGCATCTATCGCTTATAGCTAGTTGACTGAATTATCTGTCTTATCCATCCTAAAAAATGCCGTTGGTGATACGGATCGATGCTGACCGCCGTTCTCTCATTTTGAGACGCAATAATTTTTCAATTAGATGCAGCCACCAAATTGTTGATTATATCAGGGCTTTAAACCAAACATTTTTATGTAGGACATAATAAGAGTATAATATTTCTGATATGTGATTCAATGTAACTTAATTATAAAACAAGTACATCTCGAGTTGGTCGATTTTGTTTGAATGATCTAGATCCATAAGATAGAGTTCTCACTGTTATTGAACAATTGCTGTTCGCGATAATTATGACAAAATTTCGAAGCGTATTAAAATTTTGAGTAAAATTAGCTGGAAAAAGCTAGAACAACAATAATCACACATTGCCACGTGGTCATAAGAACAGAAAAAGACACATAAAATTTTATTTTTCTTCTAGCATAGCCTTCAGGCCGTCAATAGATTATACTTAGTGGAAAACATCTAAAATTAGCATATCACCTCCAATAAGCAGTGCAGAATGCTTTAAAGAGTAAGCTGCAATTGTGTTATGCCTACTATATGCTCCTGTGTATAAGGTATTATTTTTCTACCCAATGTTTTAAATATCACCGGCAGTAGAAATTCATATTACAAGCCAAAACGGCTCTGGTCTGTGCAGCATAAGTGATCAGCCTTAATTTCGAAAACAGCTCTACCTATTTTCGAATCAGTAGCGCGTTTTTTTCTTAACATAATGCTACTAACCATATGTTCTTCATCAATCTCAGCATCAAATCATTGAGCAGCGGTCATTCCTAGCTTTAAGTGTGTCATGCGTTAACCTAGAAAAGAACTTGCAAGGATCCCCTTTAATAAAAACCTATTATCGGATATTTTCTTTATGACGAGAAATGTATTATATTTAAGCGCTCTCTAGGCTCATACTCTTTAAGTATGATAGGGTGCTAAGATAAGATAAGAGCAAGTAAAAAGAGCTATTATTAAAACGTAACGTACGGACTAGAGTGGTGTCAGAAGCCGAATGCGATTACAAGCTAATGAACACGCTTGACCCGAGATTAACGCCCACTTTGTTTCCACACGTACAGCCTTCAATAACCTGTTGAAAATTAGCGTGTCATATGTGTGTCACAATCTAGCAACCTTTGACCCCCGCTTGGCTGCGTTGAGAATGTATGCGGTGAATATCATTACTATTAATTTTAAGCGATGCGATGCACGGGTACGTGCACAGTAGTTCAGCTTAGCGAAACACTTGGATAGTTTTGATCACGCAACATTTTCATTGTTTTCAATTTGCTGTAAAAACCGACCAGCGGGCTCCATCGTGCCTGAATTTGTTGATTAAAATTAAGCTCGCACCTGATCGAATTAAATTGAATATTAACCATGATCACATTAATTTATAAGCCGATGAGCACGAATGGCAGTATTATAGCTGCTGATTAAATGGAAGGCCCGGGGGTTATTAGGACACGGAAGACAAAAAGATGCCAGGGGCATAGTTAGCCTTTTCCTGCCAGGTCCATCTGCGAAATGCATGAACAGCTGGCATTTGAAATAGTTTGCGTGTTGGTTTGCATCGAAACTGAAAATAGCCTGGCAGCCAGAAAGAAGGCATAATATATTGGCAACCTAGGAAAATGACAGAGGCTTTTCAGAGCGATGTTAGATGAAGAATCGGTAAAATGAATATTGACGCCGCACATCATGTACCTCGAGGCCTTCACAGCTTTTCTCATAAGTATTCCCTGCCAGCAACGGCACTGGGTTTAAACTGGGTTGAGCCCGTGCAGCTTTGCCGACGCCCATATTGCAGTTTCAAAGCGTATAGGACACTTTATGTGAAAACACACCGAACTCTAGTAACATGCTGCCAATTAGAGATATTGGACTGTTGAGATGTCAGCACCTTGACCGCCATTTATATTTAGCGGACCTCAACCGTAGTAGCATCCATTACATGCTGTGGACATGGAGAAAGCACGCGCTCTGGGTACCAGCTTTCTAACTGATTCATGAGGCTTGTCGCCTAAAATATATCCAAGAGTAGTACGGCATTCGCTTTTCTTAAATCCGTCAATTGAGTATAGTAAGATGCAAAAACGGTAGATGTAACGGTGGAGGTTGGATGGACGCAGCTGGTTCGGTGGCCGCAATCTAGCAAAACACTTAACTGCATAGACACATTTGTCAGTTGTCTCGAACATAATAGATCCTGAAGCAAACAGCTTCCAACGCAACCGTTAACTTACCTCATATCTTACACGATCCCTCAAATGAACTGGCTATTCATGTACTGTACAGGGGGTCTATTATAGTTTAAAGTTCTCCACTATTGAGTTGTCGAAAAAGTAGCGACCAAAATTCAAACAATATTTTCTACACTTTAGAGTAATGGTCACTAAACCAAACTTTCCGTCTTCTCACTGGTACTGAGCTAAGGGAGTTTTGCAGAAATAGCAGTATGATGGTGCAGGGGTTATACTATACGGCAGACGCAGTAAAATTTCCTATCCGAATGCTGTTAATTTTGTTGGCTGGTTGAAACGATACGCAATCCGCCATTGGTCAAAGTGAAGAACAACGCTTTCTATTGTTACTAGTTTCGGTAGATGGATTGTTGCAATCCTATCACCTATTGACAATAGAGGTCCAAGTTTATTGTTTCGCTAAACAGCAGCAGCAACTCATAATCTATGATTTATGTGTAGTCCCATTGAGCTCTTCGTCGGCCTCAGTGCGGCCTTCAACTGTCAGTGTGGCCGCGGAACTTGAAGAGCATTTCAATTTTTTCTGTGCGCAATACTATCATATGCAGCCTGTGCTTTATTTTCCGCGATCAACCGCTGTAAAAATGAACCGATTTAATTGGACCACGCCAATGATAATACGAGTAAATTCTTTTACGTCGACTGAAGCTTTATTTTCTAGGGGTTTAAAATTGTTCAGTGGGGATGTTCGGTTCGTTGGCCGCATATCATGACTGTTTAACTTGCAAAATCATTTCATCAGTTTTATCTGTAATTAATCAACGACTACGAGAAACGTCCTGCGTAGAACGAAAGCGATAGAACTATACTTGGCTGTTTCTCCGAATAGTGCATAAGGACCGTGAACACCGCATTGTTTTTCATGCATTGGGGGGCATTTTTGCCTTCAAGGAGCTGCTTTAAACCTAAATAAGGGTAGTTCAACCATTATACACCATCCACCTAATCTCAGCTTTCAAATAACCCGAGCGTCGATCTGACACGGCCAACGTCACTTTAAATACGAGGCTTTAAAGTCACCTAGGAAAACGGTCAATACTTTTCCGATAATCCAATATGTGCTGTGGTCTCTGGCTAAGCAGAATCTATCTATCGTAATTTCGATTTAAGGGATCACTTGAAGAAGCTTGAGGACGTCTATTGACGTTCTATGTCTAACATAAGGCTCATACAATCTCAGAAACCACTGACCGCAGGCTCTTCAATACACCGAGTTAACAGCCCATCTGGAAACTGCTACGTCACTGTAGTCAACGTTTCTTTTACTATTGCGTGATTCGACTGCATTACGTTTGGCTGTTGTTATCAAATGAGCCAAATCTCGTATATTGGTCATGTCGAAGTCTGCTTAGAGGATCAAGGTCTTCTTATAATTACCTGAAAGCATATTTTTAACTAGCAGAAGTACATAGGCTCTTCAAGCAAAGTAAGTTGGGCATATAATTGGCATTACAGTGGTAACGTTCCTTCTAGACAAAATTTACGTAACCCGATTTGCCATAGAGATACGCTAGATATCTCCACAATCCGTGAGAAACGATCCTTTTAAGCGATATGAATTCAAACGTCATGAACGAAGAAAACAATACCTATCTTTGATACCCCACCTTCAACATAAAAAAAAAGCGAAGACAATTGAATTTTGGTTTTCTGCAGAATAAGTCCCAAAATATTTTAGAAGTAACCAGGCCTATTATTGCCTGACCATTAGTAAGACCCGGACGAAATCAGCCGGTTGCCTTATAGTGCCAACAGTGGAATGGCTGACATTATGCGCAGATTAGCTAGTCTCCGGCGCATGCTGGACGAAAACGAGAGTTGCGTTTTTGCGGTATAAAACTGAAAAAAACGTTTAGAAACGTCTTCGGTTTCTAGACGTTCCAAAACGTCTAGAAACCGAAGAGAAGAGTCTTAAATTTAAAAATTAAACAAAGACTTTTAGCTTTATGTGATCTCAGGCAGAAATTTAGGAACAAGTTCGTGTGTTGCTTTTCGCCGTGAGAGGATCGATTCTCGGTGTAGTTCTTGAGTGATACTAAGTTCCGTAGAAAACAGTTAGTATATTTGCGCTAGGTGAGGTGGGACTAAAGCCCAACCTTAAAGCATTGCTCAAGAACGTATAGCAAATCCCTTTTTTGTGGTGAATGGGGTTGCAGCTAAACTATTATTTTGAGCTAGTCTAGAGTAACTCCCATAGTCGAATCTGACCATTCGAGCAAACATTTTTGACAGAGATTCTTCTTATAATTAAAGCATCTCTAATAAAAACTATCGATTACAGAACTCATTTAATATTGACAGAAGAATAACAAATGCTCTTCATAGAAATATTGAAAAAAAAACGCTCTTCAAGTTCCCTTAGCATCGTCTCCCCTACCAAATTAGAGTTTTGCAGATGGACTTAAATAAACACTGTGAAACGTACTTTTCCGCTATTTCTACAAATATTTACTTGAAGAAGTCCTTATTATTGAAGCTCACGTTCACAAACGTTGTCCTTAAATCAACATAGAGGAGTAAAAAACATTATAAACAGGAATGCTATTATTTTCAAAAAAGAAATAACATATACTATGAATAGAAACGGTAGTTTCTCGTATCTGTGAGTTCATTCAAATACGCTTCATTCATATGCTTTATTTACCAACATATGGATCTATATTCAATGTATTGGCTTATGCCTCCGGAAAGTTTTCCTTCTGTGTGAGAAGGTAATTTATTATAACTTAGTCTCTTTATAATTATAATCATCTATCGCAACGGACGACATGAACCGCCTGACAAGCATTAGTAGACCCATTCAAAGATGATGTTTCTCTACATTATACATGTATAAAATATATACATTTAATATAAAATAAATATACTTTTTTGCAGTTTAACTATCTAACCACACACTTGAAATAGTCACGATGTTGGCCGTTGCAGTGCACGTTGTTCGTTACCGTTCCGGCACGGAAACAAATACGTTAAAACAGAAGGAGATAACGTAATTGTCGAAGAAGCCGTATTTGATATAACGAATTCTCACGACTTAGGTTGCTGTATATATATATATATATACTACTACCACGTTATATTTTTACCATCGTTTGACCAAAGACGAAAGTGAATGCAACTTACTACTTTGCATTTAATATACTCGAGTCAACTAAATTTATTGGATTTATTTTTACGACCCGAACAGTACTTAGGCGCTAGGAACCTGCCTTTCTAGCCTTCACCTTGCCTGTTCTTTCTTTGATTTGAACCGCATAGAAATACCCGATTACAGTTTCTATAGTTCTGTGCTTTACTTTTGGGAATATGTCGCAAGGGTCCGATACATGCAGCTTCCAGGTGCAAAAATGCGCGGTACATTGGATGGAGGTTGTTGGCCGGTCGTGTTAACGTAGGTATCTTCGACGAGTCCCCATGATACCTTAAAATGTAACGTTTTTGTTTGCTGATCTTAGAGATACGTTGTAGTCTAGGTCCGAACGGGGGCATAGGCACACTTCGTTTTTCGTGTTGGGAATCGGCCGTCTGATGGGATGCCGAATGGTGATACCGGACGTAGGAGCTTTTGTCAAAGGGTTCTATTTCGTTCAAATCTGAGCAATCGCTATAGCAAGCAAACTTGTTAAGCAATGAAGTAGGCCGCCAATTTACAATTTAATAGGTAGGTACATTGCGACCAAGTGGAGTAGATTTTCACTGAAAAAAAGAATAACTTGTGCGCATATTATACTATAGAAATATTGATGTACATATTACAATAAAATGCGGTTGTTTCGTATAAACATCGTACCATTATTAGTGTTAAAATTAATTTCATTATTGTTAAGTACAGACTTGAAAGAAATTGTTAATAATAAGAAATAATTGATTCTAACTTTTCGATTTTTCACAGGCTTGGTTTTCTTTTAGTCGAAGTAGTCCACTGTTATATTTCACCTTCTGCCTATTGGATGGTAACTCATTTACGAGCCACCACACGTCATAATTTGGTGCAAGAATAGGTCGTTGTCGTAACCTGAGTGCAAAGGGATGCCAGCGTCTCTGTGTTTCTGTTTTTGATCCTCGCTTAAGTCATACGTCACTTTATTACTTTATTAATTTAACCAAGGCAAGCAAGTACGTACTTTTATCTACATCAAACCAGAATGTTGCGGGCAACCCGTGCACTTCGGCTTCTAGAACAGCTCTCGGTTCCTCGTTATTTACCTTTTCAAGAGTCTTTCACAAGACTCCTTTCTAAGTTGAAAATTTTCTTCTTAAAACGTTCTGGATTAGCGGCTTACGATGTTTTAGTAGGACAAAATTTTCTTCTACAATGAACTGGCTCTTCCCTTGTACTTCTAGGATAGAAGTTGTATTCGTAAAACGCTTAAATTTTCTTAATTTTACATCACTCACGGCAAGTCGTCGAAGAAAGACCTGAATAAAGGGTCTCATATTTTAGAGGGTTCAATTGCATCATAAATACAAACGAGTTTCGTAGAACGTCACTACGTTATTAAATAGCGTTATCTTGTTTCATATAGAACGATTCAGTATTTAACAAAAAAACATAGGATACTTTGTTGACTAAATAAAGAATGTAGCAATAACGCTGATGTCATTCAGACAGTTCAAAAGGAATATATATCATTAATACGCATACTTGTAATTATTTGAATCAAGGATACAGTATTCCGTTCTTTTTTATTTATAGTACAGCATTCTATTGGGTACCGAAATATTTTGAAGATCTGTTTGTATTTAGAATGGCACATAGCAGGTATGGATGTAAATTTGTAGCGGGAACCAGGTTAAAATATTTCATTGAGCTTCGTTTGCTCTATATGCTCGGTTGCATCTATGTTCTCTAAATTAAGTTGCTGCGTTTCTTACAGAAAAAAAACACCGCAGCCGTAAATATTGTTTTTAACCAAGTTATGCAAAGAATGTTATCTGTTCTATAAACGGCAATTAGTTTATATCTATCTGGTCTTCTTCCGTTCGACAAAACATAAAGCCAAGCTGGGATAAGCATTCTCATTACAACTGTGTCGGCCCAGTATAGGTACAGCGTTCCCTACAGCATTGGGCATGTATGTAATCTAAGAAGCGTTTGGGCGAATAAAATGAATTTCACGTGGAACTGGGGAACTTAAGTACCATGTATGGAGTGCCGCCTATTGGGATCGACCAAGCACTTACTTGGGGGGGGGGGGGGGGGGGGGGGGAGTAATCTTCTTTTCCGGCCCCGCGTTTTGGGTACCACCCCCTTTTACTTTCATGGTAGCTGTAAGGTGCACCTGATCTCATAAGAAACTAAAGCATTGTGAAAGCTGGCAAGTAAAAAGAAATTTTTCGAACAAAAAGATGGTGAAGAGGATCGGAGACGAGCAATAAAAATTATGCGATGCTGTAACTACCGTTGCCTGAGAGGATGATGGAACTTTTACAAACTGAGTGCGTACATATATAATTGCTGCTGTGGCACCGTTGATTTCTGAACCTAATTTGTTTACCCATATATCGATAGCTGACCATTTTCGAGAAACCACAAATAAAAACTCCTCATCCAACAATGTAAAGCTTTTATCGTGCTTCACACTGATAATTGCTACTGTACTATTGCAAACCATGTGCATCTAGATCCGCTTTTGTAAATAGTACAAGCTACCATTGCTCGCCGCTTGAGATCGGGCCGTCATGTCTTCGTCTGAGTTACCTTCGGAAATTCAGTTTAAAATTGCCCGCGGTTTTTCAAGGTTCTGTTCCCGTTACGAGTGCATACGCGACAACTACTTGGGCTCTCAGTAAGATGAACGGTCATTCGTGTCATTTTCAAACGAAGCAAATTCACGACTCGATTGCTTAAGCTATTTGATTCAGTAACAAAGTCTCATTCTACAACCCATTTTGCGATAATCAAATCAAAATGATCGCCTGCATAGAAAGTAACTGCTATGTACTACGGCTCTTAAAATTTCGTTCTGCCGGTCACATCGATTCCGTCGAGATCCAAATGGCATAATCAGACTTTCAATATAAGGGGATCTATAACATAAACTCTCTAGCCAGAATTCTTTGCCTCTACATTCAAGTCACTGCAGCTGGTTCGCAACATTACAGCCGGTAAACACGTTAAGAATCCATATTTATTGCCTTGCCCAGCCAACAGGGTAATATAGGTGCAGCAACTAAAAGGTATGGATAGCAGTGAGACTATGATTATATTGCCTGCCTAAAGTTTAGTACAAGACGTAATTCCACTTTTGATACCTTCGAGCTTTGGTAGTTATTTCAATTAAGAATAGGCCAAAAATATACAGCTTTTTGCGCCTATCTGTTAAATAACACCACAGAGGGGATCTCGGTTTTAAGACTAATGTTATGATATAGCATTAGACTTACAAAAGAGACCGGCTTATGGTATAGATTTATGATGTAAGTCTGAATAGAGATATTGACTCAAGAAGTACCATTGGTACACAAGGCAATATTAAGAGCTCTGCCGAAGACATGCATCGTGTTTACTGCTTCCGCCTCCATAGATGAGGTGTTAGGTCGCCAAGATTCCATTATAGATATATCGACATTGCAAAACTGCTCTCTCTTGCAGGCTGTTAGAGCAATAAAAGGAAGATGGAGTGATATGTTGCGCCGATACATTGAGCTGACGGCGCCGGTGATGCATTATTTTCCCTCGGATAGGCTCGTCATTCTACTTCAACAGCTCACAACAAATTGAAAGAAAGCAGTTAGCAAGGACGTCAGCTTTCACAGAACACCTATCATCGACTAGATAGGAGGAATACTTGCGATCAGCGTATGTGCGCATCGAAATCGCCGGTCGAGGACGCATGTGTGTAGAAAAAACGTTGTCCCAAAGTAGTTTAAGTTGTTGTCTAGTAAAGGACCTTTCAAAGTCAGCGCAAATTTATAGCATCGTGAGGAAATCCTTTTCGGCGATCCTCTGGCCACGCGGTGCTGTCCTTACTCGAATTTTAAAACAACCGCCTTACCGTTGCACTTCAAATGACTCCTACAGCTGCCATTATTGCAACATTAAAAATCATCTTATTGCGTTTGTTAAGAAATCTATCGGCGCATCTCCACTTACAAGTGATCTCGTTCTGTTGAATTAAAGTGTGCTGTTTATGAAGACAGTTCCAAGTGACACAGTTCGTGCGGTGCAAAAGACAGTCAACCAGTTCTAATTGGTTTATTATATAAAGACCTTGACGTTAGCCTTCAGTTCAGGCTATATAGTAAGACAGATGTGCAGTGTGATTATGTACACCTCTATTGGGCAGGATCTGGCCTCTTTCGACGTCCCAGATCCAAAGCGCAATCGCGATCCCCAAATGAACAGACTGCCCGCAACTATCCTCCTCCTGTAACTAGGATAGACCGCACATAAGCCATTTTGACATTAAGCATTTTTCACCTATTGCATCTAAGAGCAAAACAATACATTTTATCAACAACGACCTTGTTTAACGAAATGTATTATAAACTGACACTTTCTAATATTTTTTTTTTAGAATAATAACCGAAATGTTTGTTGCTGTATGCGGCTCTTCTGGGCAGTATGTTTTTTACCGCGGAGAATTCAAAGTATCACCGGAAAGCTGAGATGATGAAGAATCTTATTCTTATCTTTTCACTCAGTTTTCCACTGCACAGTCATTTCTAACAATTTTTTTCCTTTCACAAATACGCAGTCGTTTTAAAGTCAATTAACGTAGCATTAACCAAATGATTATGAACGAATTTTTCAAGTGATAAAGTGTTCTTATAATTATTATATATATATATATATATATATATATATATATATATAATTTTTGGTTCCGATAACTACGAAAACTTTGCAAAGACTTTACAAATTACCGGAGGCTTTTGATTTTGTTTAAGTTGACTGGAACAAAGAATAAAAGCTAATTGTACGACTTTATAAGCGGAAGAGTTGGATTTACCGGTTTTACTTTACGTTACCTTAATCGAGTTTTTTAATACATGTACATAGACCACACGAGCTGATATAATAGCCATATATGCTAACTAGTTTTTCAAAAAAAGTAGAAATTACTATGCAAGTTAAATGGGTGCTTTTTAACGTTATAAACACTAAAAGAAACTAGAAAAGTTTGTCAGATGGTTGTTCAATAGACAGTCACCGGAAAAACTTTTAAATTAACGTAGGTTGAAACTATTTTCGGAGCAAATAACGGAGTACAAACTACTGTCATATTCTATACGCCTTACCCCTGCCATACGCGAGCATGTCATTATATAAGCCAAGCGGTTTAGAAATTTAACTGTTATTGTCTAAAATAGATTTTTGGTAAATTACATTTCTACTTCCGGAAGGAATCAAGGACCGGTGAGATCAATGATATCAAAAGCACAGATATCTCAGAGTAAACGTTACCTTATGGGGCAAATTCAGCGCAATCGATCAAGCAAATGCCTGGCTTCGGTCCGAAAGATGGAAGATGGGCATTTCTGAAACGAGTGCTAGACGACGCGAGGACATCCTGCAACGTCTGCACCAGTTTCCTCTTTCTACCGCAAAGAGAAACATAGAACATGTTAGTTTTGTTTTTTGCTCGTGTCGGAATGCCTTCAATACGTCTACGGCTATTAGATTGTCCTTTTGTCTCGGTGAATGGAAACATAAGGCCTGCTCTTTAGGTTGCCGAGAGAGGCAAACAGAGAAGTGGCCGCTTGGATGAGAAGGCAGCTAGAAGGAACTGGACCCATGAGAGCAGCAGAAAACGTCTGGGAAGCAAAACACCAATCATATGTTCGTATATGTGTGCTTTTTGTAGGAGTAGTTCACTGAGGGTGTACGTCCACACGCTAGAGGACAGTCAAGACATCCTTACCAATATATCCTTTTTCCCCTTCGCCAACACAAATCTTTTCAAGTGTCCTTTTCGTTTTTTTCATCTTTAGTTTACTCAACCTCCCATAAGATGGCAGTCACTTTATTCGATGATGCGCTATCGTCCGCCGCTTCGGTACTGGCCTTTTGAGGTCCCACTAGCTTAGGCGGCATGGTCATAAAGCGGCTTTGCTGGCCTTGCTTAGGCCTGAGTTGACCGACCCGGGAAAGCAAGCATCCAGGCGTCTATGTTGGACTTTAATGGAAATGTAGGGCTTCAAAAGACTCTTTTTCTTTTTCTGTTGCTCCAAATCTTTAACACATCTTTTTCTCTTTCTGACTCGTACATGGCAAACCTCTCGTTGATATGTCTGCCCGTTACATTGTTTTACTACTATACTGCCTAGACTAGTACAATCCTTTCCTATGAAATATGTCAGAGTGGTCATCTGACAATATCCAATAAACGTATTAAATATAGTTTCGCTGAGTGCGACGCTGCGTAATCGTATTTGCCGTACGGTTCCAAGTAGTCAAAATCATCATTAGGTATAGGTAGAGCTCTGCACGAAAATAGGGCACACACCGAAAAGACAAAGCATATACACTATTCACAAGTACGCAAATATTGGCGGATTTTTCGAACTAATGGCACGGCACCAGTCGATAGAGCGAGATTTCTTGCAAAAAAAAAACCGTACAAGAAACCTATATCGATACATTCAGCATGTATTATGAGATTTGCATCTTAATGCAAGCGTTTTATCTAAACAACGCTAAAAATATTTCGGTGGCATAGTAGTATCACGACTAGAATACACAATACCGTACTGCGTTAGAAGATTCGCTCTGGTCAGACCTGGAAGGAGGCAAGTCGTTAATACTGCACCAAAAAAAAGTGACTCCGATTGTTCCCATAGAAAAAAAATAGGTGAAGGACTTAAAAAAAGTAACATCCATAACAAGGACTCCATTATCACGTGGAGTTCCGTTAACCAGCTATTATATATATATATATATATTATATATATATCTATATTCACTAAAATCTACCAATCTTTTTTCGAATCTTCAGTACCAGTTCTAAACCAATCAAGCAAGTAGAAGAGTAGTACGTGATTTGTGTTTAACGTAGGAAACTATATAGTATATACATGTATACACATGTTTATATGCATATAATATTTGAAAGTCTAATGTTTATATATAGATTCATCAACTGCTCCGTCAGGATTACATCGCTTACGAAGTTACACATTAAGTAGAAATACGTGAGCTGGGCTTTTTTGAGCTTTTAGTTCGTGATAACTATCTGCAGATACACCGATTAACTCTTATATCACAAAAATTACTCATATACTAACGCTAGCTGCACCGACACGAAAAACATCGACGTTATCTAGAAGATTATCTTACTCACACTTTGTTACGCTTCTCAACGCAGAAATAGCTCTGAAAGGCAAGAGATTGGCAAAAAAAAAGACATGCTGCGAGTGGATAATTACTATTTAATTTTCTCATAAAAAAAAAAACATTACATAGCAACTAATCACTAGCAAGCAGTTATTGTCCCCTTGATGATTTGAATGAATTGGTTATCCGTTATGCATTTTTATGGAAATCGGCCTATGATCCATACAAAGGAGCGCACCCTTATATTTTTTTCCCTAATTTGTTCCTTTCTTTCTTAGGCCCTAATTAAGTAAGCTAATTCAACAAAATAATTGTCACCTAAGCACGGTGCGATTGTCGTGTTTGTTTCCATGATAGAATAGAGGTCGCGTTTTGTCTATTTAGTTGAAGCATATATATAAGATAGTCTGGGTCTATAAGCGTAACCACACTGTGACGTTCCACTTAAAATTTAACTTCTGCAATACGATCCGGTGACGAGTATAGTGAACCGGTTTAAGGACCACGATAGGATTGCCTGATAATAAGTCTAGCAACGCTACTTAACGATCCTGTAAAACCTTTCTTTCATCTCTATTCTAATTTCTCAGAAGTCGACCAACAGAAATGTCCTCGCCTTTTTATTTAGATTAAATCGTCTTCCGAAACAAAAAAAAAACTGCTTACGAAATTTATTCTGATCAGATTTTCCTCTAGAGTTCTATACAACAATCGCACTGCGCTTTGATTTCACGGAAATAATAATACCAATTCAGAATAAGTTTTTTCAGTGTTTCTGACAACAGCGTTTCGATAAGTTGGGATAAAACAATCTTCGGTGTTGTTGAAGTTATGATCAATGTTATCAGCAAATGCAGTGTATGCGAGCTTGCAGATTATCGGGAAATAGCGCTCAGTACGCAGCTCCCCAGGCAGATTTCAGCCAATCAAGGAGAGCCTTTCGCATACTGGTTGTACTCAATCGTGTCTTCAGCGGCGATATGCATTTTCCCAAACATGATCAATGCGGTTTTACTCTTCATAAAGTAATTAACGAAGCGTCTATTAACGTCGACACCTTAACGCCACGTAGAAAGGCAAGCAGCCTACCTTGTAGTTTACTACATAGTCCATAGATGTCCGCTGACCTAGCGCTGTAGAACATTTGGTACGACCGATAGCGGACGGCCTAGAGAGTTTTATGGCCAACACTTGGATCTAGGTGGCTCCGACTTGGCCGCGAGATAAACAATACGAGGTTAATCGTCTATTCTGTTTTGGTATTGGTTTAGGTGGTTTATGAGAATGTAGGTACATTAACGGACAAGTGCTGACTTGGTTCTAACATACAGCCGTGTCGTTTTATGAATTTTCATTATCAATCGTCCTGCCCTATATAGAGATCACCATGGTATTTATTCTAATAGACACAGGCCATCTTTATATCCAGCAGTGAGTGTTATCACTTCTCTCGATCTTCAGCTCAGGCTGTCTGCTCTTTCTCCAAAACCACTGCTCCCATACGACAAGCAGCTCATCCCTTTCAACACGCTTGCTTCGTCGGCGACGTAATCACGCGGTAGCTGTAACAGTAGAATAATTTACGCGAGGTCTTGACGTTACGAAAAATTGTGGCGTTTTGTACGTAGACGGTGCGTAAGACGTGCGCTCGACTGCGTTAGATACAGGAGATACTTCTTGCCGAACTTGGTTGTATGGATTTGATCTGTATATTGTCAATGTGCGGAGCTCATATCTGCGGAAAAGATAGTAGTGCGTAATAATTTCATTCATAGATAATGCCATACGACTACTGTAAACGATTTTATAATTGTTTATAGAAGTCTTCATAATATATGCTAGTAACTGCAGTCATTGTGCGATGGCGATCTATTGAAAACCAGATCGCTCACCGTCAAGAAACCATCAAACAAACCTTTCCTGTTTAATAGGTAAATAGTCATGAAGATATAATACGTGGGTCTATACTTATTACGTTATTTCGTAATGGACATATGATAGATATTTTACGGGTGCGGATAGCTCAAGTACACTAGTTCTAAAAATGGTGGTCCAAGTGGTATATCATCCAATGGAACCTTTTTCGATAGCAATAGAATACACCGTACAATCAGCATACTTCTCTAAGTTATTAGCAGTTCTATTTTCAATGTGAAGTCTTTGGTTGTGTATTGATATAATCACAAAAATAGGCCTCACGATAATGAAAATATGTCTCCATCATTGGGTACTTCGTTTTTATGATCTAGCGATATTCTTACATTACCTTCAATACTCAAATTCTCCTAAAATTTATTTATACTAAACTGATCCGCCTTAAGATACATGTAACTGCTTTTAAGCCCGTTCTAAGTCATAGTCCAATTCCCATTCCATTTAGTTTAAACTTATTCATCCTATTGTAGTATATGTGCCTCTGGGTTTTGCGTATTCGAAAGAACTGAGGTAGCTGTCGTTCTCTGTCATCTTTGATCGTGAAAGGATTATAAAAGGTTTCTTGACTTTTATACAAGGCTTTTGCATTTTGTACACGTTCGACATTAAACTTACGACATTCTACACGCTATGTTTTCTATGTAACCGATAGGCGAGAAGGCAAACAAAAGGACGACCATCCCACCTTCAGTCCACCAGTTCTTCATTGAAATAAAGAGTCAAGCGCGGCAATCTTTAACTTGTGGCTTAGAATGAGCCATGTACGCGGTATGTTCAGCAAGGACACACCCCGGGCAATGAAAGTCACTTTAGGGTCATACGGAGCTAAGGAATTCTTTTCTTACGAACTCGTCCAGCTGGCTGCCATACCATTTTATAAGCAATAACGCCTTGACAAGATCACTACGTAGCATTTAAGTATTAGGTGCTCAGGAATACATAGGCTACATTGAAGTGATGATCGTCGCGCATGGGGCATTACGTTGATACGCTATCACAGGCTATCAACACTTAGATGTCCATCAATACGATTTGTGTATACTTATATGCATTATAAGATCAGTAATTATGTTTTATATTATTTAAATTGAAACGTTCAGAAACAAAAAGTTTGCAGCACAAATGCTAAGCCTAGGAGTCTAATTAGCGCATCGGGCTCTCAAGAGAGGGCACTAAAGGGCAGCTACCTATCACATTCATAGTAAGTCCCTCTTTCCCAATTACCTACTCGATTTACAGTCTTACAATCAAAATTTATGGTACGTCTAATGAAGGAGATTTTCAGTAACTCAAGGTTCTCCACTGTAAGGTCTTGCCAAATTACATTGTTGTCCTGTCAACCGCTGCCGGTGTTACATTCAGGTCCATGGGCGGAGCGCTATAGCGAAGCAAAGCCAATCTAGGGTTCTGATCGCGCTCACACAGCCAAGGCTTTTCTATATCTCTTTGCAGTGTGCAAAATCCTGCTTCTCTCTCTGAAATTTAGCGCTTCCGCCATAACCGGGTTGATTGTTAGTCCCCATGAAATTACTGCCATGTAAAACCTACCAAGGGCCTGTTGTACTTGAAACATGCCAAAACCGTAGTTGACCAAGTCATCCGCGTAGAGAATGACTTTAACTGCTAGGCAGGATCTTAGTAAAATTGCAAAGAACAGAACGGCTCAGATTGTCATTCTAGGCCAGACCAATAATTTCAGAGAAGAAGAGAAGTTCAGCGATCCTGTCGTCTACGCCTATCTTATTCTCCTGTAGGGTGAGCGTCTTCCATGGAACTCCGCAACCGCTAGAATAGGCATAATCAATACCTGGGTACAGAATACGATTCTAAAATAAACAGGCTACCGAAATTGCGGTTGTCTGTCATTCCTTTATCCTTTGCTTGTTACCGTACGAAACACTAAGTGGACGCTTTTAGACAACCATAAGCAGGTGACTACTTATTTATGCCTAAAAAGCTAGTTGCTTAGAGAAGCAATATAGTTCTTGCATTAAGAACAATGAAATTATTTGGCTCCAGAGAACTTTAACACGAGATTATGATTTCAATATGGTACCTTAGCATGTTACACGCGTTCGTACCCCCCTACATGTAAAGCGTAAAGTATTTTAATAAAATGATATTATACATCTGAAAAACTAAGTACTAAAAAAATATTAACTTTAAAAAGAAAAGCTTTAACCATGTTTTTCTGTCGAAGGAAATGCATTTCGGAGTCTTCCATAACTGAGAAAGCCAAAATTTGTGCCTGGATTTCAAAAACGGTATATTTTCATACGTGTCGTCTTTGACTTTAGATCTACACCTGTAAGCAGTGTATTGCATAAAGAGTGTGGTAACTGCACGCTCATCTTAAAATAGAACGCCACTTTCCCCGAACGATTTGAGCTACAATAGAGTTCCGTAATTATCGATCTTCTTTTTTGGCAATTTTTTTAATGTCGAAGTCGTATAGCTCCACGGAGCGTAGCGTTTTTTTTGCACATTACTACCTTGAAATTTCAGAAGCCGTAAAGTTTTGTCACCCCTTGGACACATCTAATCTCTGTACGCATCTGATACCATAGGATTCCTGTTGTGGCAGCGTAGTATTTTTCACTGACCTTTCCGCTTTCTATACTGTTATTTTTTCCAACGAAAACTCAAAATGGCGAACGTAAGAGTAGATTATGTCCCGTTATATAGGTCACGGGTATATTATAGTCAGTACAACGATAGTCACCTCATAGGAATTAGCTGTTGTCGGTTGCTTCTACTAAATCGTGCCGCATACAGACGTCACAGACGGCTCAAACTCTGTGATAATTTGACTTAGGTCAAATGTGACATCTGTGACGCCTAAAGGCAATGCGAGACCACGAAGAGTAAATAAAGGATGTGTTAGGTTCGCTGGTCGACTGCTATAAGCCTAAAGTACTTGTTTACAGGCCACTTCGTTAGCTTAAATTTCTTCGTGGTACGCGTGGACTAATGTCAGCTTCACCTCGGCGAGACTTCCGAAACGACTTCCTGATCTAAAGGCACTTCCGTGCACTCGGTACAATTAAAATGAAGCAAGTTAGTTTCAACCCCCCTGAACATGATCGTCCTAAACTAGAATACGTTGTTATGGGATATTAGATGACTACTACTAAATTACATAAACACTTCTGGATGCATCATTCTTCTGTTATGTGGCTTGTGGCAGTTTAGCATATAACGTAACACATGTTCTACAAGTAACGCTTATTTGAACTCTATTCTATATTACCTTTTTTTGAAAGCAAAGATGCTGTTTAATTGTGGGACGAGGCAACAGCGTCCCCATCTTGGGTTGCCTCTTTCTCGAAAAATCGGAATATGCAAGCACCATGATGGGCCACAGCCACGCGTACAGTTGAATGAAATGAACGATTACATGGGCACGGCAAATGCTCTGATTCGATAGGCAAAATTTGTCCTGATGATCCGATAATTTCTTTTGACACGTGTGACATTAGTCGCAATTAAAGTATATGATGACAATCCTTAATGACCCGTTACGTTTAATATATAATAATAACGCTGCGCCATTGCATCGGACATGGTAGCCTAGATATGCAAGCTTGGTAGACATGATTTTAGGACGTCTTCTTTCTAGCATAAATAACCCCCCTTGAATTCTAAAGCTAATAAGAGTTAATTTTTTTTTGGGAAACCGCCTGTGGTAATAACACCTTGTAAAACAGTTTTTCACATTGCATTGTATAGACAACATCCGTTTCGTCCATTTTTACTAGCTTACTTTAAAAACAATACGTTTTTATTTGCGACGACAGAACATTGATCGCATCCGCTCCGCACTTGGTAGAGTAAACCATACCATTGGTAAATATAAGAATTAACTCACGGGTATCGCCTATTGACAAAAGATAATATTCAAGGTACATTTTGCTAATGCCTAACGAATTAAATATGGCATTTTCCTGGTCAGAGCGCCACAAGGTCTCTTTTTTCCTTGTATTGAGACATCAAATGATTAAGATTTTTATTATACAAGGTCTATGCCTTGTACGATCCTGAAACTATGGGCCTTTTCGAACCCGGCGATATATGTCGCACCTCTTAATGAGCAGTAAACCCGATATATAAATGATACTAGGTAATCGTACCTATAACCGAATGCGTATAATAGGCCTCCATATATATACGCTCAACAATGAGCTGCTTACAATTTTTAGATTGATTCAGCTACCTTAAGGTCGTGGTTACGCCATGATAAATTTTCACAGGTGTTACTAAGACACTTATATCTTTTACACTGATTTAGAACTAAATGCTTTACCATTTTACTTTGGAAACGCTGCCCTAGTTATGTTTAGCTATTCCCAAGTTTACAAATCAGTCTAAACTTTGACGGCAGTACCTCAAGAGACAAAGGCGATTGAGTATGTGGTCGAAAAATTATCAGTCAAATGTAGGTAAGTTGAGCGGTTGTACAAGACCTACCCACTGTTATCGACCGCCGTAAATGTGTGGTTCTGTAAATACATAATTTTAAAATCCAAATACACCTCATAATCTTTTCGTGATAACGAAAAATACATAATTTTTCGACTTGCTTAGATTTGCTAACTAAAGGGTCTTTATTTTACATCTGTTAATATAGCAGAAGACATGCAAACTATATATCGCATTTGAACTTGAAACCTAACTTGTCGTTCATATAGTATCGTTTACAGTGTCCAAATTTTATAGCTAAGATAGTTACTACTACAATCATTTTGGATAGTTTTATGTCTTGTAGTAGATCCTTGTTGCAAATCCGCTCTCTATTGCAACAACAAAGCTGCTAGTTTAGGAAATGTGAAATGATCTTCAAAAGCCAGAGATTTTTGGTAGACGTTGTACGTACTTTAAAGATGCGTATAGCGGACACTAATAGTAATATAATTGCTAGATAAATGCAGCCCAAATCAGTATAGAAGGGGCTACTTGAGCACACAGAAGTTGCCTTTGCCCAAATACAATAAGCTAAGCCATCTGGGCTTATATTCAGCATAACTACGAACGCTGTTAAAGCGTCGACCGGCTTGTGGAAGGCACTCGCTCTCAGGTGATAGAGCAGCATCGCAAGCAGGCCCCGCGCTCGAAGCTCTTGTCGTTCGAATGTTCGCGGATACACCGCCGGTTCCCCCATTAGATCTACCGCAGCTGGACTGCACGACGCCTGGAAAATTGATTCTTCAATTCCAAATCTACTGCCTTTGCCCAGGACTGGTTTTCACCAGCTCTTGAGAGCACCGTTTGGGTTGCTGCCAGAGGCAGAAAGGCTTTAGATTGGAGAGGCCATGGGACAGGCAGCATTTAATGCGACCCCAGCAGCGTAAGCACTGTTCAGGGCAAACCTGTTTGATAGATTGGTAGACATAAACATTATATGAAACGATAGTAAGCCGTTGGCCCATATGAGTCCTTATCTGTGATAAGTGTCAGTAGGTCATACCTTGTTCCGGGAAAAACGCTTGCTTATAGTCCGATCAAGACTACTGCACATCCCGGAGACCTTCCTAGGGTGCATCACAAATGCGTGCAAATAATTTATTCAATTACCTCATCAAGACTGCGCCAGTGAATATAGACAGGCTTGCGCGATTCTCCTGTGAATACCGAAGCTCAGAAACGTCAAGCAGAAGCAGGTTCGAATCCGTGAATGGTGGCGGCCGTGGCGAGAGGGAGACCCGATGAACGTCCAGCAACCGACCATGGACTTTTGTTCAATTGCGGGGAGCAAAGTCGTTCAAAGGATCAATGCCCGAAGTCTTGCCTATGTGGGAGCCTAAACCCAGCATGTCCCGCTGACGATTTCGGAAGTGTTAAACGTCGCGGTCAATCACAGGCCGAAAGAACAGCTTTTCATAATCGACAACCTAGAATCAAGGCTATTTTTACAAAATCAGCCACTTTCTAATCACTACTGGAGGGTCACTGGGGAAAACGTAAACTACCGGCAACAGCATTCGGGAAAACGTTGTACCACTGGAAGTAGTAATGTGCGGGCAGTAGAAAGCCTGCCGGTTCCTAGTACGCCTCCGGCCAGCGAAGGGTTAAGGGTTTCTTGGATCCGTTCACTTATTGTAGGCGATTCATACAGAATTTTCCACAAATCGCAAGCCCGCTGGATACTGTGGCCAACGTGAAGGACTCCGTTCAAAAACGCCGTCCTCGATGGGGTCTGAAAGAAATCAGGCTGGGTGTAGTGCTGGTCAAGGGCGAAGAAAACGCAAGCGGGCTGTCGCCTAAGCTAGCAGCCATTTGGCCGATGTGGAGACTACATGTCACTCTTCCAAAACTGAATGTTTAGCAGTAGTATAGGCCGCTGAGAAAGTTCGACCATACACCTGCATATGTAACGATTCGAAGTTGTCCTGAACAGCACTGCACGAGATACCGAACGGAGCACTTGTATGGACGGGGAACGTACTTACACGGGTGACACTTTAATGTTGTTACCGGCAACATTGCATTAAGTATCTGAAGGGGAAGGCGAACCCTTGCTAAAATTAACACGGTGAGCTTTGACCTTAGAGAGCTACGATTTCGAAACGCATTCCATCGTTTCAAAAGCTAACATTCTATATCATTCGGGAGAATAGGGTAAAGTATGCCGGCAGGCGGAAGATGTTTCGACGCACTGAGGACTATATCTTTATTTGAGCTTCCAACACAGGTCCGGGAGTTGCTAGCTCGGTACAAGCCTGCTAGTGGCGTTACCGAAACCAAGAGTGGCATGGTGTGCTCCACCCGGTGCCAACTGCGAAATGTCGTTTCGAGAAAGTGAGGTAAGCCGATGCCGTCACCGGGCGCTAGAAGCTGCACAGTGCACTTCTGGAGACATTAGCGCCATCCTGCTAAACAACACTATCTGCTTTCATAATTCGGCGAACTGCAATTTGTCTCTGACGGAATCTTATGGCACGTCTCAAGATGGCAGTCGGACACCCACAGTACAACGAGATGGTAGAGCGTGTAATTCGAGTGGAAAGGTTGGCGTTTTTAGCAACGGAAAAGCAGCTCGCTCTGAAAGCTGCCTAGAGTGTTCGCTCAACACATCCACACGCGAAAGCCTAGAGAGGACGATTTTTAAATTGTTTTTTGGCTATCGGGCCGTACTGCAAGAAGAGTCTTTTGACCGCGGAACTGCGCCGAAAAGCCCACAGACTACTCTGATACCGGCAACGGTAGCTGAAAGCGCAGTTCAAATAAAGAAAGTATGCCCCATATGAATTCGAAGACGCTGCACGATGGGCATCTGACTGTGAATGGAATGGGTATAGACGCCCAGCGGTCCATTTTAAGTAAATGGTAGTAGAAGTACCATTTATCTGAAAATACTTACTTACACTTAGCTTGTCATCGAGGTCTATTGATTGATGTAAGAAACTGGCGTCAACGAATGATGTATAAAATATTTTTTGGATATTTTGGTATGTCTTTCCGAAAATATTTAATAGCATATTTTTAAAAAATATTTACGGAAATATCAGCCGCTACAATTTGCCAATCGACACTCAGAAATAGTATTTACAATTTTCAAAACAACTGAAAAATAGCTTAAACACGTTTTCATTCTACCGCTACGTAAGCGAAGCGAACCCTGAAGTACGTGCTTGACCATTTTTATGCCGGAATACCCATTTTTAGGTAGAAAAACATCTACTGCGCTTCGATTCAGCTCGGTGAGAAAAATCAATTGGCGTCGAGAAAGTTCTTTTTATACAGAATTACACGTCACGGGCATTTTCAACCTGAAAACAAATTTGGGTAACAAAACATGTACAACATTTTATTGAGTTCAACAAAAGCTTTTGATTAATATCATAAATGACTACTACACCCATCTAAGCCTCCATGCGAATTTTCGGCTATCATCGTTCGTACGGACCATTTTTCGATAAAAATATGATATATATATATATATATATAATCATGTCGTACAAAGAAAAGCTTAAGTGAGGTAAAAACCAAAGAAATAACAACTTCTTTAAATGAGCATTACGCTTTATGGGATAGAAAACTTACTTCGGAAAGAAAATTCTAGCAATCCACTACAAAGGAGCTACAGGTTTACAACATTTTATTTCAGTGTCACAAAACCAACAGAATTACCACGTCCCGTTTTTGGCCTTTTTCATTCCAAAATATCAATTTGAGCTTTATAAAAATGTAATACATTTTTACTCATATCATCGAAATCTATCGATCAGTAGCCAAAAATCTCCCCCTTTAGAGAATATCATGTTGAATCTTTATGTGACACTTTTTACTTAACTTGACATTTGTATTCAGAAACATATATAGTATTTTGACTCAACTCGTCAAGAGCTTTCGACTGACATTAAAAACAAACGAGTTTACATCTTCTCAAGTATCATTCCGGGAGTAAAGAATCACTGTATTACCCCTAAATTTAAAAAAAAGTTAAAAAAAATATTTCCCAAATAAGTCAATATTGCGTTTACTTGGTAAAGCTTGAAACGACAAACATCTTATATAAAGCTATCACAGATTTCAACTGTTATGGAGCGAATCGCTCAAAATGGTCAAATGAATGAGAAAAACGAGCTCTCCCTGGTAAAGGGAACATTAATTTGATCAACTGCACCTCACGCATAGATTTTCTCAGAAGAAAACTCCAGCGATCCACAAAAGGTTAGCGCCCTTTGCGGGATCATGTTGGGTGGGGCAAACTCGTAGGCATAAACTTTCAATAGTTGAAGTAAACTAGAATAATCTGATGGCCTTTAACTAGTCTCAGAATCATTGGTGCAGTTACCGTGAGTCAGGGAGTAGTGATTCGCTGGAACTCTTTTAGGTGTTTAAATCTGAGTAATTGGTTAGCGCATGGTATGTATCTTACGAATGACTTTCAAATATCGGCATGTGAAACCAAAAATTTACTCGCAAGTTTTTACAAACAATAATCGCTTAAAGCAAAAATATAAACAGCCTGTTCGAACTAGCATTACACACAAAAAAAGCCTCCCCTGCAAAACAGTACTCATTCAACCAGCCCTACGTCACGGATAGGTCACCTAAAAACGATACTGCTATATATATACCCATAAAGAAGCTGCTGAGGGAGACTTAGATGTGACACAAAAAAAACATGCATTCAGTACTTGCTAGTTATATATCGTGGACAGTATCTTTTGATTGCGCTCTCTACATGCTTTGCCGTAGATGTTACCAGTTTCGTCCTTGGATGTCACACCGAATCGAACTTAAACTCTAAGTTGAGTATGCTTCAACAATTACCCCGCAACAATTGCCCTGCTTTACCGAGGCCGTCATTCATCTGCAGTGATATCATGATAAATATTGTGACGCAATCTACCCATCAGCTGTAACTCAACTTAAGATTTTCAATATCACGTTGCAAGTCTTCTAAGGTCCTACAGCAGCACATCTATTATCCTGGTGCAGTTACCCCGCTCTCCCACAGAATAATCATCTTCATTTAGACTCTATATATAATCTTTGATTCGAGCTGCGTTTAATGGAACTTATTGCTCTACTATATGCAGACAAATCTATAGGTGTCTGTATTACAAGTTCCAGTTCTTCTGAGACGGTGTTAGATTAATTCTGCTGCTTCGTGGCAATGATCCAGTCACCAGAACCATGTGCCCTCGACTGAGAGACTGAGACTTACTGTGTTAATAACCCCGTTATATTGACGCAATAATTTTATATAATCCTGTTTCAGTAGTACAGTTTCCATAGAATTTTTCGTTCTGATCGTACATTAGGCCTGGTCAAACTATTTCGCTTTCCTGGTAGAATGTCCTAGTAAAGAACGTGCGATCGTGCGAACAGCACGATCGTTCTGCTTGAAAAACTAATGATCAACATACATCCCGAAAAACGTCGATGAAAACAAGACCTTCTTTATTGTCACTTGGACACAAACATTTGAGTTTAGTCCAGGAAGGTAAAAACGTTTAATTTGGCCTGAAAGCTCTTGATTCACTCTGGAACGTGTTCGTGTTAAAGCCTGTCAGTATCATTTCAAGCTCAAAATTTTTATAGGGACAAGTGCGTGTTTACTTGCAGCGCACTTATCATTATGCTGTTATACCATATTGAATATATATATACTGCTACCCATTAAGTACTTCCACCGGAATTTTCGTGCGCGAAACACATAACCCTTTGTCGTGTCCGATTGACATGTTTATAGTACGATTATAAAGTCGAAGCTAGATAATAGTGGTTACTGTTTGCCACCGAAAGGCAGTCAACAAGCTTATCTACTGCAGCTTAAATTAAAGCTGTCCTTAATTCAGACAGTTGCGAAGGGTGATCAAGAATGGCACACCAGAAAAAAATCCATTTACGGTATCCATTCTCCGTGTACCCTTTACCACACAAATATCCTTTGTTTCGTAAAATGATCGGGTGTTTCTGAAACAGCGATAGTATTTACCTGATGTCTCTGTTATTACATGAAGAGCTTCTCAATGTATATAAGCACGAATAAGCTTCGTAAATTATTATTGAGAGCAGTGTCTTTAATGGTGGATTTCTAAACGAATGGTATTAATACTGTTGCGGTTGGCAAAGAACGTTTCCTTATAACGATTGGTTTGCCACCATAGATAAAGTAGTTTAGAGTATGACCTATTTAGCAAAAGACTGAAGGATACAATTTGGTAATATGGCTTTGACTACGGAAAATATATTCCAGAACCATTCGTGCAGGCGCTATTTTGAAGCAGCTACCGAATGTAAAATAACTCGTAATGTCACATAACGTCCTAATACTAAGCGTGATTTTTCAGATCAGTGTATCGAAAAGAAATTCGTGCATTGGCATCACAGGGTTGTAATCCAGGAAACAGGATTTGACCAATAATATATCTCCTTTAGTGGTTTTTTCTTTCCCTGTTGAACTAAGCTAAATCTTTCGGGTTCTTAGATTAGGCAGCCATCTAATGGCTGGCTCCCATCACGAAATGAAGTGTGTCCACGCTCGTATTCGAACCCAGGCCGTCATGGGCCTCTCAAGTACGACAAATAAACACACTACCCATATGCCGTTATTCAACATCCCGACTGAACTCCAATAAATACTCGTTTATCTACTGATAGCTATATGGCGTAAAGGATTCGCTAACTATTCGTAGATATGGCTACATCAGCATTTTTTCATATGACTGACCAACCGGTGCGCACGGACGTATCCTCAAATACATAAAAACCTAAAAGCTCAGCTGGCAGTTGTGGAAAAGAAACAAACATCCGAATTTTCAAAGTCGCAGCCCCTCCTAACATGAGTCTCATAGCAGAGTGTTTGGTTCGCCGTCGAGAATTCAGAAGAAGGCACAGTTGAGGATTATAAACTTCGCGAACAGATGCCCGATAGGTCTTGCATTATTTTCAAGGTAACTTAGCAGGTGATAAAAATGCGAATTTTTTCTTTAGAGCCACAACAGGCATTTATCTGCAGTGTCATTCAAAATGACTTTCAGGAGCGTTTTGCTATAACTAGTAATAGCAACAATTGTTCATAAAAAACCTACCCTTGACAAACCTGTATGCTCGATACAGGTAACGGATGTTACCGGATTCGGCTTCCGAGTGATCAGTAGTGTCCTGTTATGCATGTGGGTTTCATGCTTTGCCATGTGAGTGGGAACAGGATCGACTGACGTAGACTTTTCTCTCTGTAAACTTAACTGGAAGGCGCCTGACAGTCTCCTGCATCACATACGTTTTGTGACGCCCGAGTCAAGTGTGATTTCACAAGCTTACCGTTAGCTGTGAGAAGATATATGTATATATATGTAGATATGTTCCTTTTTAATCAGCTGCATTTACTTACATGAAACCATAATACTCACAATCTACAAACCTAAGCTTTTGCTGGAAGGACCCAGAGCCGAGGAGGCTGATCAACTATCTATCGGTGTAAGTGGCCGAAGCTCAATGCCGATGCAGACCAAATAAGCACCATAGAGAGCATAATACCAACCTATCGGATCTCGGCACACATTATCTAATAAACTTCGCATCTGTTATATGTATATACCTTTCACCGACTGAGCCAAAGTTTGGCTATTCATCAGCACGTTAGTAGACCACAGTAAGGATGCGAGAATGCCTCCACAGCAGTGGGAATACCGAATAACAGGGAACGTAAGACTTAGGCCACTTACCTGTGTTGCTTTGGCCAGTATGATCATTTAATGCCAGTCGATTTCGAAGAGCGCGAAGTTGACGAGGCCGCAAACGTACATATATCTTGTTTAAGAGAATGGAAAGTTCGAGCTTTTTGTTCATAACGCCAGTTGTACAGGAAGCAAAAGCCGCTTAGCGCACCGTGGGCTACATACTTTTTACTTCTACTTATTGCGACCGTTCGATGACAGCAGCTTAACTTCAGTCAATGGATACTTAATGAAATTCGTCGTCCGGAACTCTAAGAGTTACTTGTATACAGACACTACTCGCAGACACATTTGGCTCGACTGACCATCGACGCCGCCACTTTCAATCTCGCTCACTGAAAGCAGTTTACGTAAGTTTTAAATGCAGGTCGGGTAAGCGCAGCCACTATTTCTTAGTCAAACTGCTATGATCCAATAGGTTTAGGGAAGTGATTCTTAGTTACTATGGAAACGCAAACAGCTGTTGAGGCCATAGTCATGGTGATAAGGAAAAAAGAAGTAAAGACTTCAAAAACGATCAGACACGCACCGTGTCTTGACGTCCTGTCCACATTCCGAGAAACGAGAAAAGCATGCAAGGCGCGACAGGAAGTTTATGGGTACACAGAATGCACTACGTTTATGATGAGACAGACCAAATCGGTTACATCAAACCCCAATAGTCAATTGAACCAATAGTCTTCTCGTATTTTTCATCAGTGTTGTAAGCATGAAGACGCATGCAATGGGGTTGCCATTTGCGTGATGCACGTGTTCGTTTGCTACCAAGTGCTTCGGAACGACCTCTATCACAATTCCCAGAATCTGATGAATTGCTCAGCTTCACGAATTCTATCTCATGTAGAAAATGCTGTTGTGTTAGGGGGCGCACCACATGCTGTAGCGGTGTGGCAGATAAAAGTCATTCAAAGCTCCTCAATGATGCCCGCGCCATCCTTTGTCGTTTCTGCCATCGGCTGAGTACATCTAGGTCACATCTAAGTCAGTGAGCAGAGCCTACTACATAGCCGAAACGTTCTAGCAATTGTAGTCATAAAGGCCAACATTGGAGATTTCTCCCCTTCTCTCAATCTTGGCTCAGCCCCAGCTCGTCTTCCGACCGCCATGCGAATGTGAGTGCCTTGGCGGCCACAGAGTCCGCTCTCCTTAGCATCCTTCGGCTGACGACAGACAGCTACGCTTTCAGCACACATTCGGTACGCTTGGCCTTCGCTTGTGCAGTATAGCCATCTGATGCGACCTCGGAAGTGCCAATGGCTTCGGTCACTAATGAGTTTTTCTTGGCAACACATCCAACGTTGCCAATACATAGCATCGCTACCGAAAGATGACTTGAAAGCCGATACCAGCATACGCATGCTTTGTTAAGTGGCCGCATTGGCTATTTCAGGATTTGAGAGAGTCTCAAGGTCCCCTGTTAGAGGTCGCAACACCATCTGAAAGGACATACTAACATTTCAACTTAGCCACCAAACCCGAAAAAGTACAATATGACGAACCGAGAACCCTCCAACATTTCCAAGAATGGCAAAACGCAATGTCCCCTTATAAAAAAAAAAAAAATGAAAAGTTTAGGCAACTGGACCAACCGTTATTCTACAGATTGTCTTTTGAAACCGATCTGAAGGATTCTCTCCGACACAACTCTTCCCCCGACTTCGATGCTATCATAGTAATTGTTTAAAAGGATTGAAATGTCTTCCATAATATGCCAACGCAAAGATTAACAAAAAATCAATTAGATTGTAACATAACTGTAATTCGTGTAACTGTACAACCTACCGACACTTCTATGTACCAATCCACATCTTCGGTACGCTACTAATTGGTCGTTGTCATAGGTTCAAGTAGAGGCTGAATATATGGCTCTAGCATTTCCTTTGAGGTACGTTTACTTCATTTCTGATGAGATCATTTTGCAATGCTTTTTATTTGATCGCTGCGCTTTTCATTATTCGTGCTCGAACTGCACCTGTGTGTTATTTTTTTTTTTTTTTTTTACCAGTAATAATATTTATGCATTTCCGAACTGGCAAAATATTCGTTGCTTACTAAATGTCGTGCTTTAAATATCGAAGAATGGAGATTTGAAGATTCAGCATTTTTCTGAAAGCAGATTAAATCACATTTTCAAGGTAACTATAACTAATAACTTTGGTTTTCAACGAAAAACATTTTTCCGCGATTCAATAAGTTCTTATATATATATATATATATACAGAATAAATACGTATATACGTGTTTATTCGAACGTTATCGATCGGCCAGTATCGTTCGTATACATCATATACAATTACACGTATAGTTCAAGTTTTTTTTTGTCTTACTGATTTTTTTTAGTATATGAGAGTTTGCTTTAGAAAACCACTAATTCGACGCTGGTTTACCAAACAGTCACATGTACCCCGTAACCATTTCCTCTTACACGCACCGCTAACGGCACCATTCATTGCCAAGTCGATGTCCGATACGCTGATTCATTCGACGCCGTACGGAGCAAAGATTCCGCCTGATCGTCCTAATTTTTCTAATATCTGAGATAGACTGTCGGCCATTTTGGTTTTTCTACTTATATTCTAATTTCAGTGTCCTAATGTTAATATTAAAAGCCTATTGAGTATATATTGTATGTATTTACATGCAATAGTCTATTGTTATGCGTATGTTGCTCTATGCATAGTCCTATATTATAGAGTACTGTCTCTATAATATAGGACTGAGCCGACTCATTTGGATCGTAGGGGCATCGTATTTTATCAGTGGTAGCCCCACCTTATTGCCAGAGAATAATTCGACCGTTCGTTAGCACGCGCGTTGCACACGCCATACGTAAATTGTTCTCATGTAGTTACCTTATGATGTATGGATGTTCTTTCGTTACTCGTCGCGTCTTCCCTTTTTATTTCAAACGTATTTCTGCCCCTCGTGCAACTGATACATTTTAAGCTTTCTAACTAATTTTATTAAATGAAGCTCCTTCAGGCTGCTGTCTACGAATATCTTAGATTTAATCTTCAGATCTAAGAGAATTTAACTCTCATAAATAGTTTTTGCTGTTCGGATCGTACGATATAAAACATAGACTTATCAATCAGTGCTCTTGTTCAAACACAACAGGCAAAAAGCTCTGTTTAGTACAGACCCCCCTCTCAACAATTGCTCAAACAAAAATTACTTTATTTAGTAGTATTTCTAGTGCCAGTCACCGAAGCAAATTTTACACAACAAGGAACGACTATTGAACTACTGGTGTAAGTGATACTTAGATTGATAAACATATGGCAATGATCAGAACTTATTTGAAATCACCGGCTTCCGTTATGGCCAGTTACCGGCACGATTCATATTGACGAGAAAAGCTAAATATAGCATTTCTCAGAAAGCCATAAATTATAATATATAGAGTATTTATAGGCGCTCATAATTTACTATAGGTGCCACATTGGATTCAAATTGCATAAATGTATTTCCTAACAAATGTTTCCAGCCGGTTAGCTTCTACTAGAATATTTATTGTTACATTTTTTCACTACAAGCCGCAATTTTTAATGGTTTACAGCATCAAAAATGATAAATTCTTTCTTTAGATAGCCTCAGGCAATTGGCAGCGAGAAACAGTCGCCGTAGCTCCTTTAAGGACTAATTTTTTACTGTTCCATTTCAGCCACCCGAAGACGTTTGGTTCAAGCTTCGCGGTAGAACATACGTGTGATATAGTCTGGTAATTGCCAATAAGGTTACATGTATAGACCTTTGGCAGAGTGGCCACAAAGCCCGTCTCTGACCAAAAACAACTGGATGGCAGAACCTCACCCCTAACAGAGTCAGGCCTGTTGAATCGTTTGGCTCGACAAGACTGTTAGGTCGGCTTGCTTGCCGGAAAACGGTTTGGGCAACTTTGGCACAGATCACTGATTGTGCGATTCCATTGTGCATGCTAGTGGGTTATATGTACATTGAGAAAATACAGATTCGAGATACAGGACCTGTAGTATAGTCGTCAGTAAGTAAACAGGGGGGCGGGGGGGACTAGACTCTAAGGAACTAGGTTCAGAGAAAAGAGGGAATTTCGCATGCGAATATACGACGCCAACCATGTATACATAGTTGCGTGTCCGTATTGGTACCGATATACTATTTGGGCAGTAAGGGTTATAGGAGCAAGTTGCTGAGTACTGCGCGAATGATTCTGATAGGTAACGGGCGACAGCAGCCGCTAGAACGCAACCTCCAGTTTTGGGAGGTGGGGAACGGAACGTTTGATAGTAGCATAGAACGCTTGCTAGCTTTCTCGAGTTAGAAGCAGAAAAGCTCTGGAGCGTGCTTCTTGGAAGTTAAAAAGAATCAGTGAGATGGGCGTTTGCCTGAAAGAGTAAAAAAGTGATGGAATCGAGGACGAAAGAAAAAGAAAAAAATTCTGATTCCACTAACGTACAGTGTAACAGCGTCTCATCAAACAGATCCTGCGGCGAACTTGGCTTGTTTAACCAGTCGAAAATAGCAATCCAAACTGGGTGGCCGCAGTAGATGATGCTCAATGTACCACAATAACAGAGGCAGCAATAGAAACTCTACTTACACGGACCACAGTAAAGGCTGTTCGCTAAATCCGTATAGTGTATTTCGACTTACATATAATTCTCCTGCCGACTGTGGCCACACCTCGTTAGCATGCCCAAGTTATGGCGTGCTTCAAAAGCATACGCTTCACTGAAGGTTTGTAACAAATTTTCAAGTGCAAATACATGAAGTTGTCTGATTGCAAACCGATAATGACATCAGCCCCAACCAGTGGCCTAGGCTCCTGACAATACGCTTACCGACCTTTGTGCTGATAGGAAGATTTTGATCAGTTAAACAGATACGGCGCGAGCTTGGAAATAGAACCTTCGAGCAGCGAACACCTGTAGCTTAAAAAACGTACGCTGTGTTCAAATAGCTTGGTATAAGTAGCATCTTTGATACGCATACTAAAATAAAACTTTTATTTCTTTAAACAAATTGCATAGTCTGTATCTCCTGTTGGCGGGAATCCAACATGAGGAAAAATTGTATTTTAACTGGTACCCATGATTTACAATTCTCTGTCAACGACGTCGGAACGAAATCTCGACTGGATAGCAGCGAAGCGAAATGACGAGAGCGCGACTACAGAAACTGCTAGCGCAGTGGCAGTGACCTGCAATCCGACACAAAGGACCTTGTTGGACTTCTAAAATTAGGTGCAAGTAGGAGATCTTCAACGATGGACGTAGTGTTCACTAAATTAGAGAACAAATTGTTTCCTGTTTCGTGTAAAACGAAGAGGAGTAGGGAGAGAGATCACGATTTTATCCCTCAACGTTCAGTATCGTGTGGTTAACGTCGGTAGTTAATGTAGATATTGCCATTTCTAGAAATCCGGAAGGCATTAAATTGACGCTTCCGATTTCCGTTCTTTGCACGTTTCGCAAGAACTTTATTATTACCCATATTGTAATTACTCTGCGATTAACTGGTCTGTTATTCTTGTCCTCCTATTTCGTCTGTCTAAGCTACTGCGTTTTTTTCTTGAGAAAACGTCTTCAACAAGCAGGCCTAGCCATCCATAACATCACAACATCACTGTGACCAACCTTTCCTTACGATACTACATATTTTTACTTTCCTTTTCTAACTACATATCCAGTTTCTCAGTTATTAGAGCAGGGCTGTCATAGCTTATATATTTATGGGGATATAAATATATATCTCTTATAGAATGAAGCTATGCTATGCCTAAAAGGGACAGTGGCCTTGTAGACTGTTTGGCCGGGCCTATCAACTCGCGAGACCGAATTCAGTATTCCGTATTGCGGAAGACAAGTGTTTTTTTGCAGGATTTGTTGCCCACACTTGGGCAATTAAACTATTTCAAATGACAATCCCATCAAAGCTATTGATCTTCCTGTACAGTAGATGGATAACTAAAATGATCAACATTCTCATTCATTTAATTATTTATTACCATTAATTATTTTATATTATAATAATAATTAATTATTAATTATCATCAAATATCTTATGGCACCCTCTATATATATATATGTATATATATATATATATATATATATATATATATATATATATACATTACGCAACTACGTGAAGCTCTGGGAGTACTGATTATTATTATAATTATTATTATTAATGCTAGTGTCAAGGTCGAGTGACTATAGCCGCTCTCTGGGCATAATGCTTCAACAAAAACCTCCCTAACGTATTCAATTCAACAAATATATTCTATGATTTTTTCTGGTCATTTTAGAGCCAACGCAGGAAATATAACATAAATCGAAAAGAGTACGAATCGAACTGGTTTGGTATGACCAATAACAATGGTGCTATTGAAAGAATTACATTAGTCTATAATGGAAACGGATGTACTTACGAGCTCTGTTGCCAGTTGTAGTCGTGCGTCACCTGAGGTGGGAGATCCTGCGACTGCTGAGCCTGCGAACCCGAACTCTGACCCTGTGATTGAGACCAGATTGATACCGCCGCCATGTTGGCAACCTTTGGCGAGTACCCCTATGGCTTTTTCCAAGTAGCGTCTGTTTAGGCCTTTAAGGGGTCTTCAAAGCAACTAGGATATTGATAAATTCATGAAGCTCCTCGGCAGACAGTCGACGGTCTTATGCATTCCTTTCAATTGAAGGCCGACAATCGGCGTACAGACGGATAGGTAATATACGTTGATTGGTAGCTAGATAATTGACCGACGTACAAACAGAAATTATGGATGGTAGTTGTTGTTGTGTTAATCATTGGCAAGCCGACCTGGCTGTTCAGGTGAGCTGCTCATCCGCTTTTTGCTTGTCTAGGATTATTCTACGTTTAGACAGTCCTTTTTGCCAACGCGTCAGCAGATCGGGCTCGCACCTCCCTAACGTTCGTGGATTGGACTTAAGTTCTTTCTTTTTTTTTTTTTTTAAGGAGCGAACAGAAAATTTGGTAGTACCACTGCCAGTAGCAGTAGTCTTACTACTGCCGCCTGCTACCGCTATTGTTGTAAGAACTCTAGTAGTTAAGTGGCAGAATAAGTTGAAGCGGTTATTTGTCGTGTCGCGCAGTAAACATACGGGCTCTGGCCAATCCAGCTGGGTCGGTTGGTCGGTCGGACGAATAGCGGACTGCGACGGTATAAATGAAAGTTACGAAAAGCCCGATAATGCTACATCAATTTAGGCTGGCATACTTTTCAATATGATTTACGATCTTACAAAATATCGAGCGTCGTTGCTTGTTCGATATTTGTGGATTTATGAAAAAATGTTAGGTAACGATATTGCACTTTATGCATCATTTAATAAAGCACAACATTAATAGTCATTTTTGGCAATAGTGATAATGGCGATCCTGTAAACGCGCAGAGCACCACCACACTCGTTTTAATTATGGACTTAGTTTTGATTCATTTGTTTATCGTTAATTGTCACAAACACACACATATATACACACCCATTTCTGGAGTGTGACGTAAATTTTAAGCCAGCAAGAGTAATCTTGTCATTCCGTAAGCTGACGCTGTGGTACGTATTAGGTAATTAGTTATGCGGTTATAGTAGCAGATGTGGCAAAATCGAAATCAAGATATGAGATAAGATTAGCGAAAAGTCCTGCAGCTGTTGTACTTCTTTCTGTTTTCTGATCTTCTGCTTAGGTCGATCAGGCGATGGGGTCAAACGGCTGATCGATTTGGGAAGTGAACCGCTCGGCTCTGCTCAACAGAGGTGGACTGCCACGCATTTCTTAGCGACTCAACAATGGCAACTAATGCTAGATAATAATGCCTATTGATTGATGATCACTTAAATTGATATCGCCATTTCTCTTGCGCTATTGCTACTACGGCTACATTGACGAGTCGATGTTGTAATCGTACAATGCTTGCATGAGTTTCTTAGATGCCGAATATAATTGGGTCTATAACATCAAGTAGGTCTAGCCCTTTTTACCCCAACAGCAGCTGTAGTACTTACGACAACAAGGATTTCTTTTTACCAATCATAACTGCCATGCGGTACGCTCGCTCTTGTGTCGCTGCATCATAAAATACTCATGAGCATTATCGTTATTATCATCAATAAACGTTTTTTTTTTTGCTTGCACAAACAGAAATGATAGCGCATGCTTCTATTATCACCCGGTAATTCTTCTTTTCGTATGGTATAGATACAGTAGTTTACATCAAACTATTAACGATTAAGTGGATGTTACAGAATCATCTTGCGTATAGTCGGGCAATTTTTTGCCCTTCGCTGTATTTTCGTTTCTGCCTCGAGTTACACGCAGCTGCCGTTGCTTTTTTTTTGACGTTTTACGGTCGTGACGAATTCGTTAACTTTGTTGTACGCCCGGCCCTTTCTTCTTTGATTCTAAGTACAGAGCAGGGGCGTTTCTGATGAGTTATTTTTGTTTTTCTCACCCATGACGCTAAGGTGTTACAGTTTCAGTTGAGGGCTTCATTGAAGCGGTAAAAATTATTTTGATCATTGTGTTAAATTGACATACGTCAGATGTGTCGCACTGGTCCTGACCGGGCTGCCTTAAACTTGCCTTAGGCTTATAAGTTGCTAGCTAGTCTACCATTACACGGGTTGTGTGGTTCCTGCTGTGATTAATCTACTGCTCCCGAAATTCTCTGCTGCCTCTGTGGGTTCATTAGCAGTCCGAACTTGGTCCCAAAGTAAATTGTTTATCGGTCTTGTGAATATCTGGTATAGTAGCAGTATTAATCTGGTAATAGTAAAGGTCTCCTCGAGTGATAATCTGAGATGGGCAAATGCTGTGCCGCTGTTTTTTCTTGACACGAATGTATGACAACGTTAAGTGGCTTGTTTACTGTAGATCGGATTTTGTTTGTTGCAATTTCAGGGCAAATATCCTGATTTGTTTGTATTTTTTTATTCGAAACACCACAATGGATGGAATATTTAAGCTAGTAGCTAACGAGGGGCCTGCAAACGGACCCGTCTTAAGACAACGCACGATTTCTCGTTCGAGATTCCGCCACTTACGCCACTTACGAGTACCGCAAAACTACCGCAATAAGTTATTGCAGTTTGCTGTTACTTTTGGGCGTTTGCTTGCTCTGTGCGTTGTGCACTCGGAGTTTAGAGTACATTTGACAGTGATCGTTGTATAACCCGTGGAGGGATGTTCCTTTTAGTATAGATTTCTCTTTTGCAGTCTCTTGAGAATGCAGATCCAAGCGAACTGATAAGCGGTTTTCAAACATCCTCACGCTACAAGTCATTTCTCTACGCTATTGACGTCATTGCAAGTTTTCTTAGAAGCTTTTACAGCTATTGTTTTGTCAATACCTTGTCTCTTCTTTCTAAAATGAATTTGCCACTTCCAGTCTGAGCTGGCGATGGTGCAGAAGACAACTTTTTTTATTCTAGAAGTTGCTTATTCTTTAGTCTAGAAGTCACTTTTTAGTATTTACTTCTGTATACGTTTCGAAATGTCGAAGCTGTTGGGAAATGAGCATACAAGATAGGTACACTCTTTCGAAGATATCTTAGACATCTGAGTTCGGAATGAAGAAAATCACAACCGTAGACGGGATGTCAACGTCGACTCGGAGACGTTTCACTACACGTCAGCGTCGTCATTGTTACTACTTTATTCTTGACTGATACCCACGAGCTGCTATTGCAGCTGTGACTGCTGTGACGACTGTGTCGCATGAGCTCAACCCCTTCACGCCGCATCGTCGGCATGTTCTCCTATGAGCTAAATGAGGTAAAACACTTTTTACCTTGCATCGCTATGTGCCGACGGCTGTTGGAGGTTTTCGCTGAAGAGCTGATCTTGTTAAGTCCCTCGTTTTAGACTCCTGTTTTTCTTTCAGCTTTTTCCATATCACTGCTTGCTACCAAAATAGGACGTTATTCTTTTCTAAAATATAAAGAGGAGGTATTCTGAGTGAGTGGGATCGTGAGCGGCGACCGAAGTTAAGAAGCTGGCCACGTCGGAGACGACGGAGGCAAACAGGCAGAAGCAGAACCCAGCGACGGTGCCGTTTTTCAGCTGATTAGTCAGTGTGCACGTGTGGCTATCGATGTTATTCACGAAATCAGAGTTGTTACACGTCCTTCTTTTACTAATCCTGCTGATGGAGTGAATTAGGTTTCAGCGAAATTGGCCTGCCGACAGATAATGGCTGCTTTCGTTCCTCTTGTTTCTGTTGCTTCTGTAGTTATTATTGTTCGAGCCGTTTTTTAGACTGTCCTCAATAGTGAGTACGACTGATAAACAACAACTAGGTAGTAGAGCCTGAAGACACTTGGGGATCTGTATTTAATTTTCTGTTGGTTTGCTACTTGTCTACTCCGTTTGCTTCCCTTACCTAGTAATAGAGTATACATAGTGGGGATCACGATGAGAGGTAGCGGGTGTGGGACTTTAGGTGCCTTGGTCCTGTCGAACCGAGACCGTAGCGGCAAATGGGAAACGACTCGTTGACCTTGTCGCTCCCGGAAACTCTCTCCGCCGAATACGGCCTGCTTACGGGAAGTGCGCTCTTCACTTTGTGGATGTTGTATATAGTCTTTCCTCGTATCTGAAGTTTTTTCCTTCTCAGCCTTCGACGCCTTCGGACGGATCGAGACTGACGTACGACGGCTCACATTTTTTCGTGGGCCTCCATGTGGTGTTGTTTCTATTGGATTTCAAGTGATCATCATTCCTGGCAACCAATTAATCACCTGATCTATCCTTTCTGGGTACTTTCTATTTTCTGCTACCCACCTCATCCTGCCAGTTTCATCGGGTCGTCCTACATTCGTAGGTTGTTTACTGCTTTTTCTCCTCTTCCTCTTAGAATCGTCATCTCGTACAGACCCTCTCTGCTGTGCCCGTCTCCACTGCTGCTGCTGTTTTTGCTGTTTTACTGACATAAAGAGTTGTATGTGTTAAGTTACTATGCCTTTACATAGAATAGCAGTGCGACCGTGTGGTCGACAACGACACAGACTATATTCACTAGTCGTACGAGTGTCTCAAGATGAAGCAATGTGTTTTCCATGGAACAACTATTTTAAAATGGCTTGATTCGGTTGAAATTGTCATACGGCAGAGACATAAAGCGGGTGTAAGCTGGACGGGTCCCAAGGGTACCAGGTGCTCATTGTTTTTTGATGATGGTGGTGGTGGGGCAACAGCATGACGGTTTGTCCAGTCGCTAAAGAGCGCACATCTACTTTGATATTTCACCACCTTGACTAATAGTGGCTTCAGTTATTGCTCGGCTCCTAGCTGTAAAGCTTCTGTCATCTTGCTGGAGTCGACCACCTGCTTTTGAAGTTGAGAGAAGCCAAGTCAATGCAAGTTCAATGGAACAAGTGCAAGTGCGGAATGCGGAAGAGTGCTCCCTTGCCCCCTCCCCTATTCGCCAACCTCCGCCGGCTAAAACCCCCCGCTGCTGTTCGTGGTCCACTAAGCAGCTATCGAACACTGTCACGTTTTTCACTGCAGACTCTACACAACACACTGTCACTACAAAAAAATCCTACGTACAATTCGGAGTCGTGAGCGTTTTCAGAGCTGCAGCGGTGGTTGTTGAGCACCACACAGAAGTTCGCAGCGATTGTAGTACAATGAAAGCAGCAGCGCAAGTGCAGCGGCAGCGGTAGACGGTGCAGCTGCTGCTGCCTCCTCACCGTTGCTCGCCGCTGCCTACAGCTGCTAGATGGGAGCTACCGCTGATGCGGCTACAGGCGCCGCCGCAGCAGCCGCGGTCCATTGCGAGAAGAAGAGGTTGGTTCAGGCGGACGACGGAGGAGAGGGCCTCCCTTGCCCATCCATCGCCACCCCAGGCTAAAGCAGCGCTTTGCCTGCTGCTACGGGCAGCCATAGCCCGCTAGGATGCCCCGTTAGTAGCAATCGGGTCGGCATGCAAGGCCATCCTACTGAAACTGTTCCAGGCTTTTCTAAGTCTATAGCACGACCGTCATGAGGTGTGCATATCTTCCAGGATGTCACCAATGCACGGAACGGGAATACGAGGTAAATACATTGACTTTCCTAGCCTATGAGCCTCATTACGCGAAATACGTTGCAGTAGGCAAAAGAAAAAGGACGCTGATTACGCTTGTTACAGAACAGGCGAACGCCATACTCACACTGCTGCTACTGCTGAACATCCCGTCTAGTTTAGCTCTTTACTGTAGTTAGATGGCCTTCGCGTCACCACCATTACGTCAAGTGGAAAGGGGAACTAAAGCACGCGTAACAAACTAAACGTAACACCTTGAGTGATAGTCAGCGACCGAACTGCGGTGATGCGCGGTGGCTCGAGCTCAGCCCCTGCATGATACACACGCAATGTTTTTTGCTGAATTCCATTTCACCGTAGACTTCACTAAAATTTTCACTTGTTATGAGCAATGTTCTCGTATCGCCTTAAGCACTACGACTCTTGAATGAGCTACATCTCCTCCGACAGTGGTAGCAATAATTGCGGGATACACGTCAGTCTATTGAAAGAAAACGATCTTCTAAGAGCAAATTTTACGTCGGGAGAGAAAGGCCATTCTTTTTTATGCCAGTGTTTATCAACACAACTAGCCGGATTGAATCCAATATTCGAGCTGTTCGCTATTCCCAACCAGCTAATTTACAAACGAGTCTCACCGTTCCACCAGACGGTCACCTCTGCCCCTCAGACGACGCCAGTCAATGGTGGGTGCTGCTGGGAGTGGTTGAGGCAATCACTATACGTAAGCCGAGAACGGTCATCGCTTAATTCGACCCACTGGTATGTTGCAACATTCATTTGTGCCATTTTCGGGCCTTGTCCGGCCTTCAACGTTATTCTTATTTCTGCCCCCGAAAAACTTTTCTCCGGTTTCTATGTTCCGCTTGCGTATGAAGCTGTGAAGCATTAATGCCATCCGTCAAGGCTCCATAGGCCTTGCAGCAGTATCATAATATAACGGCTTGGACAGGGCTGGTCTCCCTCACATGAGCACACCGACAGCTCGACCTACGGTGTCGCTACCATTATTAAGAGTGGTGAAAGTGACCTCGCCTTTTGCCCACAAAATAGCCCCAATGCGTGATAATACCCACAAAAGGAGAAAAGAAATACTTGCTCCCCTAGTATAACAGAAAGCCAACTCTTAATTGGTCTCATGCAAATGATTACTTTATATTAAGTAAAATGATAAGCAGTTAGTTAGATGGCCTCTTATTCTTGGTTTTCAATAGGAGCAACTACATGCGCTTCATTTTCACTGTATGAGCAATAAGTAGTTCACAGGTGTATATCTTCAGTACCTAACAAAATATAGCCAGCCGAAGGAAGAGGGGCGTATTGTACTACATTCGAGCTTTCTTACATCGTATGCCCCAACAGGATGTTATAATTGTATGAGAACTTTGTTGCCGGTGAGCGACTCACACCGTGGAAAAGGCTATATGTTAGATGGCGCACGTAGTATTCTGTTATGGCTAGCTTCATTTGCCACACTCGAAACGTATATACGTTCATTAGAAACATCGGACAGGAAATATGTCTGATCAGTGGCTTTTTAGTGGTTTAATTACAATTATAGTGAAAGCAATCCGTAGTACGATCGATCGTTTGCAGAGTAATGCCGGTTCGTCAAATCGAAAGAAACGGAAATTTGCTTTTTATTAACAAATATTTTATTATTCCACATAACCACAGTATTATATTCTTGTCATTGGACAAGCTGCCTGTATTGTATCTAACCATTTTATTGTTTTACAGATATATGTAATTAATTAATAGGTGAGAATTATATACGGAGTACGTAAAATGTGAAATTTGTTTTTCGTTTCAGAGCTAATCCTAAGGGATCCGAGGTATAGTTGATATTGCCACTAATATCATACTTCAGCTGTGGAGAGGCGCGACAACCGAGCGGATATCGCTGAATGAGCCATCAAAAAGGCTTAACGTCTTCCGTGCATCTCATTAGTTAGACAAGTAGTTCCTTAAGCAAAGGTACTTTTCTGTTACCTAAAGCTGAGCGTAACGCAGAGAGCGGACCTAATATTATCATGGAGAAAATAGACCTTCAGCGGCAGGCAGAGGTGACGGTCTCTTCTAGTGCCGTTTTGCCAGCTTTCCCAAAAGCATCCACAATAACTTTGGTATTGCATCATGTTGAACCAGCAATTTGCACTACGAACTTTATATTTTTATTACTAGTGGTAATTTGCCATTGTTCAAATGCTAAAAGCCGATAAAGATAACTTACGATATAGAATAAAAAATAGTTTATCTATATACGATTCCGATAACGCTAAGCGGTTATTATATGTGGCTATGGTATGATGAACTTGAACCCGTTCCCTGACGCTTCTAAAAAAATAGCATAATTATATTATGTATAAAAGTCGCTATGATGGCTGTAGTAGACGGAAAGAGCAGTTGGCGGAAAAGAATCGGAACTTAACAATTTTCTGATTACTTTTTTTTTTTTTTTTCTGCAACTTGCTCGAATGCAACACGTCAAACTCAGAGCAGACCGAAACAGTAACGGCCAACAATTTTCATTGTAGGTATTACTAGCAGGATCTATTTATATCTGATTCACAGCTGTTACACCCAGTCTAGCGTGAACTATGGTATACACCAATAGTTATCTCGTATTTAATTTACGCTATACCTCGTCGGGCATATCTTATAGTTCAATTATATACCTAAACCATCCAATTCCTACTGAACTCGTGCAGTTTAAAATATGCTTTCTTATTGCAGTAATCCTATTTCCCTGCTACAGTAAACCCATTAGCAACACCTATCTCGTTGTAGTTATCTATGTTCTCGTATCTCGTAATCCTATTGAAACGTTCCAACGTTTTTGCTACTGCTGCCTATTCTAGCATTTAATCCGTGTTGAACCCTACCGCTAACATGAATCCTTGACCGAATGCCGACCGACACCATTTTCAGCGCCTGGTTATAGTTTTCCTGAGAGCCTGTTATATCCATTCTGCTTTATAGTTGTAACACGCGCTTACAACAATCGTAATTCCTTTTATTAATTTCTAATGATTTTTTCGCACCTTCATTTGACAACCCTGTCACACAAGTAGCTACCCCGCTATGGATAAACGTTCAAGTAACTTCGTTACTTTATTCCGATTATTCTGTTAGCGTGATACATGTATTCTGCTTCAGGAGAAAATAACCAAGCTAGACTATAGAATCGCCAATATAAATCCATGCAAATTGTACTTGACTTCTGAGTGTTCCGGGGGGGGGGGATCAGTCTACCACTTTAGCTGACTTAAATTTCGTGTCCGTCTACAATTATTTCAGCTCTTCCATTGAAACGAGATCGCAACTTCTTTGCCTTTGCTAGCTTTTCCACTTCGTCGAATTGCAACCTTTTATTTGGTTTTTGGCTTTTTTTTTCCAGCCCAAATATCCATTTGGGTGGTAAAAAAGTGTACTTTACTCTTACTGAGCCTGCGCTATAAAAACGCTACATTGCATCAAAAAAATGTTTTCGCTATTTTAGTGTTTCTCTTTAAAGGGAATTTAAAAAAAAATGTACTAATAAACATTTTTTAAACAGGTCTCGCCAGTTCAGTTCAGATCAGCTCCGACAACTTCCCCATAAACATTCCGAGCAAAAAGAGCGTTTTCAGAAAAACGTAGATTGTAATCGGATCGATTGCCAAATCCGATTCAGGTTATACAAAACCAAATAGAGAGTCCAATTCAATTGTGGACCTACATCATTACATTTATAGCGTTTCAATTATTTTAAAATCAGTTGCATCAACCGCGTTATCTCGACGTTACAGTAGCTTCTTTTCGTTTTCCTCATTCGGTTAATCCAACATTTTTTCCTACCTTCCTATTAATTCCAACATCCCGTTCTCCTACTGAAATATCCTCAAAGTCCTGCTGCCACGCTGTACTTTAACATAAGCGGTTGAATTTATTTTTCCCATTTGAATAAATAAACGTAAAAATGCCCATCCAACCGAGAAACATGGACCCTATACGCTGATATAGTTCAGAATTCATCATCAGACACTCGGCAAATTAACTAAACTAGTATTATGCTGTTTTATAGGAGAAATGAAAGAAAATAAACTGAGATAATTTACATTTCATCAATCATTGACGATTCGGATGAAGGTCATTGATTTGTCGCTAAATAGCAGAAAAAGCATAATACTTCCTGAATTCTATTCTATATCCGATTTGTAGAGCTCGGAAAAAAACAGCATTTTTTTTTTGGTCTAAACCATTTACCAACCCTATCTAATTATCGCGAAGATGATTAATTTGTTCGAATCAACGTTATACATGTTCCCCTGCAAAGAATCGGCTCCACCTTTTACACGGAGTTGTCCGAGATGAAACTGCTCTGGTCCAGAAGCAAATTAGTCCAATCCGAGTAGACTACGGTGTCGTTTTGGGTCGGACAAACAAATAATCGAACGAGCTGACAGGCAGCTCCTCATATAGCTCTCATATAGCTTCGATGGTATACCCAACGAGTCTGTCCAATGGCTTCGCCCGTTGTCACTTTATTATTACTATTAAATACACTCCTCTCTACCTGTATAGAGACGAGAGGCTACAATAGAAGTGATGTCGATTAACCATTTTCATTCTTTAAGGTTTTCCTCGCCGTTATGCTTGACATGCGTTTGATTTTTCTGCTTTTATTTCTGCAAAGGACAATTTGGCTTGCTTTACGTTTTATCCTGCATTGTTGAATCGGATGATCGGACTTGTACTCCCAGTTTCCCAGAGCTATAGATATCTAAACTGACCAGCGAACCCTTTTCTACTTGCAAATATGACTGTCAAGGAATTCTGTTGGGGAATAGGTTATATAAACATCTTCCATTGAGTGGACGCTATTCGTTGAGATTTCCAAAGAATTGTTGAACCCGAATATTTTCTATATTCTGGAGCAATCTGGTAACAAGAACAATATGCATTTCTGGGCAAAAGCGCCTTTATGATGGTAAATGAGACGGGCGTACTGGGTTTCAACACAGGTGTTGTCAAGCAACGTAGCGTGGTTGTTAGCATTTTTTGGATGTTCATCTAAAGGCTGAGAGTAGTCGTGCTGTATACTTTAAATTGTCATCGTAGGCTTTGGTATGAACGTCTTCAGTGTCGTTATCGTTACCTCATTTGATTACTGAAACCGGTTGGCGAGAATCTTCCGAATACGTAGTAACGATATCTCTCATGTTACGACGAGTGCGATCGAGAGCTTCGAAGACTTCTCGTCTGATCTTCGTCGCAAGCAATGAGTATTGTCGTACAAGTGAGGCCTGTTGTTCTTGAGCTTTTTCTATGCTACATGTTGTACTCTTAGTGACATGAATGAGAAACCTGACTTAGGGGTGTGTAGTACGGCCTCCTGACATCAAAGTTGCGGCGATGCTTGACAAAGCTACTGCAATGGTTACTTGTTATTGCTGTTTACCTTCGTTTTACCTGTTTCTCTTGGAACATTGACAACGACTGTTGTGTTGTTGCCTTTATTCAGACATGAAACAAAATCATTATAAAGTTCTCCTTAGCGGTCCTTACCATTTAAAAATGGTTCGTGGACGTCGACAGTTCCGCTTTGCTCCATAATGGCGTATTGGAGTCCCTGTAGGATTTCGGTTTATTGGCGTTGATATTATATGGTTGGCAGAACAAAATCCACCCTTTTTATTAGTACCTTTGAACCTAACTTACGCGTATTTAAGAGCGGTACCCCGATGAGTGTCAGTGACAGGAGAAATCGTGTTACTCTTCAACACTTTATGATGGTCTTAAGTCATCACATTCTTAAAAAGCCTCCATATGTTTAAGAAGCTCATTCATTCTCTTGTAGTTCATATAATCGCAAATAGATCTGGAGTTGCCTAAAGCACCTGGGTTAGCTCGGCATTTTTTCAATAATTTTCTGCCAATGGTCGTTTTCCAGAGGTAACCCTTTATGTATTTCAGCTTTTTTTTAACGTAGCAGTTATTTACAACGTAGATTTATTGTGTAGATGCGTAGGTATATTTATTTGATAGCGTGCAAATGTGGAACCTGTAGGTCCTCTCTGCTTTCGTTCCACTTATTTTTGGCCCAGCACTAAAGTCCTGGTATCGACGTAGAACAAAATTTTCCCGGTCGTAGCAGTCGGCAAAAGTCATGAATGCCGCTAACTTTGTTGGTTTTTCGTTGTTCCCAATCAATTGTCTAGATGTGCCTACCTACGAAAATAGTTGTTGCCCCTGCGGTGGGCGTAGATGAAATCGCTCGTTAGGTGGGTAGTACTTAGATGGGGAGCTCAGCATTTGTGCACCCATCTGATATGGCATTATATATCGATATTTCTCGGCGTTATCCCCCTCAAAGCTAGCTTTGTCGTTTATCTAAAATGTATATTCCATAAAATAATTCGTTTGACATATCTTAACGTTGCAGATGTTCGGTATTGTATGGCACAAGCCATTATGATGTAGTTTTACAATTTACATGATTTTAACTTTCTTCGTAATCGACAAAAGCTTATTATCCCATCAAAATGTAGAATACGCACCTTCATTATATAATGTGCATTTAACCCATTGGTACTGCTATTTCTTCAAGTATTGGCCGCTTTTTGCAGGGCAAACTATACAACACGGTCCGTGAATCTTATGTTTTAACAATAATACGTTTAGACGTAACATTTCAGATCACGTAGTTTTGTGGTCAAATTTTGTCATACGGCATTCTATGAAAATGTTTTTTAGCTAAATCCTAGTCGATATTTCGCGGCTGTGATTTAAAAATGTGTGCATTGTGCGTCATCACCACGAAGTGTGACGCGTCTCGAAACGTGAAAATATACCGTTGTGTATATAAACTTTTGTAGTGGCTTGGATCAAGATGAGAGAGTGTAGAATATTTATGAACGTTTGAAAATTCATCTTTGTTTATTTATCGTGTGACTGAGTACCTTATATATGCTTGAGCGTAGAGTGGTTGTTTTGAATATAAAGTTTTCAGATTTCATCTTTTGCGCAAAGTTTTTTACAATGAAAATTGATCTACCAATGAAGTAATCCAATCGGGTTATTTGAAAGGGGTGTTTTGAAGATCTGACAAGGCCTGTTAGATAACACATAGTGATATAGATCAAACAGGCTCCGTCCTGCGTCTGCTTTGCCGTTAATTTAACCAATTTCATTTTCTGAAATTACGCTCAGCCTTAAACAAACTAACAGATAGACCAACGGTGTTCCCGTTGCAATTTGTTGATTGTTACCTCACATGCCATCTAACTACGCAGTTATTTTATGCACGTCAGTGAAGTCGGCTGATTTCTAAGGGACGTACGGGAAACGATTTGGCTTTTTATCCATTGATAGGGTCGACGGAACTATTTATTCCGTTCCTGGCACGTCATCAAGGTCTAAAGGATTGTTTGTATTTTTTTGCCTTTTTTTTTTTATCTGTATTGTTTTGTTTGAATATATATATATATATTGATTCTGTTTCCAAGAGGTTTAAAGTTTGAACGTCAAGATTTGAAAGTTTTTTTACATTTCTTTTTTATAGTGGCACATGTTAAATTAAACGAAGATCTGTGACGGTCTTATATTTATTCTTATAACTTTATCCCTTGAACGTTACTTTTTTTTTTTTTTTTTTTTTTATAATAAGTATGTAATTTTTGACGTTTTCAAGTTCTTGCCCTGCTCAAATTAGTTAGGAAACGTTTTTTTCTTCTTTTCACAATAATCAGCTCCACATCAGATTCAATTGACATTTACCCAAAGCCCTTTCAAAACGTACTTGAAATGCATCTTCACCTTATTGTAATACAGACAAATGGATACGATCAATAGAGTCTTGGCAATTGCTACTAAAAGATCTACATTTTATGTTATTATGTCAGCTAGCCGGGGTCTATGGATCGCTATCAAAAAAAAAAAAAAAACCCTTATATGCACCCCGCTACATAAATCTTCATGTGAATGTATTTCACCCCAGTGTTTCGAAAGAGGAACAGCTATTACATTTGGATTTTGGGCATATTGGCGTGAAAAGACCTGTCGATATCTATCGACGTATTAATGTAAAGAATTGGATGATACCTTACATAGATACCTTTCATATTTGTCTTAGCGAGTATCCACATCACTCGCTACGAAACGTTTATTTTAGCTATAGGCAAATGTATTGTCGGGATATATCAATTACTGTATTGTTATCTCGCGTAAAAAATATCTTTGCCATTTTTCTCGCATAATTTTTAAAGAACATCGCCGAGAATTTGTTCAATTTAAATTCTCGCTTTATCAGATAATAGGGCTTTCCAAGAAACAAAATTCGCTGAAAAGTAGTTCAAAGCACAGTTTTGCCCGACTGTAGAGCGAGCGAAATAAGTACAATGCAAATTTTGTACCTCTTACATTAAGGTATCTATCTTAGCTATCGGGATATACCTTGCATTTTTATTAACCACATTGAAGTCTAACTGCTAGCATAGGGCACCATGCCAGGTTTTTGGATTTTAAATCTGAAAAGTGAGGGTGTAGGAAAATGTATACCATTATTACCGACCAGAGCTTTCAGTGGGTATCAGGAACGTTTCCTCTACACAGGCCTTCACAAGCAAACGGATTTAACTTTAGCACTACACTGGAGCACCAGCCGCAGGCTTTGTCCTGCGCCTATTTTGCTGTTAGATACATTTACCTGTACGGGGGGGGGGGGGGGGGGTAAGAGATTGCGTACATTTGTGACAGAGGGCACTTCGCATAGCTGCCGACTATATCCTAATAGCTATAACCTTATGGCTTCTTTCGAAATATAGTTTAGACATAGTTTTTATCCAGCATGTGCTGAGTACACTTATTTACGCAATGAAATTTTATTGCGTATATTGAGTATAGAAAATAATAATAATATATTACCGCGAGCGGGGCTGCTGGCGCGTTACTGGACTTGTGTGGAAGTGTAGACAATGACGCAACAGTGGACAAGCTGCTGCCGTCGTCAATTAGCCAAATTGACATAACGCTTCATGAACAAAGAAAAAAGTTTCCCTCTAGGAAGAGAGGCACTTGGCCATTCAAGTCAATCTCCTGCGCAAATTTTCCCAAATTGAAATTTCAGCAACCCAGCGGACAATTCAGCCATTTCTTGATCAAGAAACGGACACAGGCTTCTACCAGTATGACCGGATCGGCGCACAGGCCTGTCTTGCTGTTGATTTATCTGATCCGTCAATTATTATATACAAACAATTATTGCATTGCTGTCTCACCTGACTCTTTACCTCTTCTGTAATGATGATCAGCCTGTTCGAAAATATTTGCCTGGGAGTCCAGCCAATGTAGATTTAGCCCCGCTTATTATATCGGCCTCCGGAGGCGGCTAGTTGATTCTGTTTTCAACATGCACGCCCACAAAGTCAGCTGTCAATCAATCTTTAAAAGATTTTTTTCAATAGACGTTCCCGTTGATGAAACTGGCTAACCTATTTATTCTGTTTTCAAGACTCGCATTCTTGCTAAAAAAAATCGTTCTCATTTTTCGGCAGAACACACGTTCCCTACGAAGTGATGTATGACTCTGTTCCCGAGACGTCACCAAAGCCTAAAAGTTTTCTTATCTTTTCTTTTCGCAATATGCTATTGCAAATTCTGTTGAATTAAGATTTTATAGATAACATTATATCCTGTTCTCGGAAGTGCATTTTTTAATCCTTTCGGTTGGTTCGTGTGGGTCAAAAATAATTGACCATTCTAATAGAAGCCGACTTTGCTCGGTATTATCTCAGCGGGAAGTAATTCGAAGAGTGCTTTGGTAATAGTAGTCCACATATTGAATGGAGTATAAAAGCAGGTAGTTACTATTTATGTTGAGTGTCTAAAATTCTAGACCAGTAATCTTAATTACGAAAAATTAGTAGTCTGCACACGAGCTGCTCTATCATCTTCGGATCCGTGACCGTAAGAAAGGCCGCAAGAGGTTTAACGCCCCGTTCGTAGGTAAATTCCAAGCAAACGTCAAATTTTTTAATATTACTAATACATAGAACGCAGTGGCGTTTGCTAAGCACCTCAGTTACTAGCCAAAGAGTACCAACAGCGTTCTGAAGGTTTTCATGCGTTTTACTTTCAAATTCGTCATAACAAAGAAGACATTTATCATACCAGAGGAATTCAAATCCGAAGGACAATAGTCGATGAGAGAAGCCAAGTTCCTGCAAATATATTTTAACGTCACAAAATTATCAAAAAAGAGGTTTCAAAAGTAAGGGCATTCTGAGCAACAGAATTGGCATAGGATTTGTAGGATCTCCGTTCCTTTCGCTTTCCAAACACTTTTAGATGTCCTAAACGCTCAGAGGTGTTTAACGGCTACCGAGGTTCACTTCCAGTCTGACTCGCAGTGCTTCTGGCAATAAACCCTTCGCCGAATACAAAACTTATGCGATTGTTCCGAGATGACATCCGTAAACTAGCGAAGTTTTCCAATTTTTTATGGGTGCTGCAAGTCGTCTGCTGAAAGCGCCCGGATAACAATATCCGTGCGAACAATCTTAGTCTATTTAAAAAAAAAGAATTGCACAATGTAGCGCCGTTATTGTTTCTGCGTCAATATAAGATCAAAATGTTTCATATTCCGTCTGGAAATACTTGCATGTGAGCAACTAATTTTTGACACTGAGCCGGGTTTCGCTAAAAAAAAAAGCAAAAGACTCTTCTTAGCGTTATCTCGCCAGTGGTTGTGTGGTAGACAACGGGTTGTAAAATACCGTATCTTAAGGACTATGTTGGAGAAACGTCTGTTGCGACAGATTCAATACTTAGAATGAGCCCGGCACCTCAACCCGATCGGAGTGACAACGTATTTTCACTAGAAAACACCTGATCAGACCCTCCACTTTATTCTTCGGAGCGATCGTCGTAGCAGCCTCCTGGCTAAGTACTAATAAAGCAACATGGTTTTCGTTAGACGTAGTCTCCGATGATCGCCGTGTGGCTTGACCAATGGGATCTAAGCTGATGTCTATTCCCTTTGCATGCTTATTTTGTAGACTTTGAACTTGAATATGTATTACTTATACTACAGAACGTAAACGTCGCACGGATAGCAACGGAAGATTCCGATTTACTTGTTTCTATATAGCAGTAACGATTCGATTGTAATTACGATCCTGAACGTTTACGTCACACGGCTAACCTTGGGGGCTATATATTGCACACTTACACCCAAATGGTATCTTATATAGGTGACACTTAAATGTACGTCAATGCATTCCAAACAAAAACAAATCTCAAACAATTATAGTTATTCTTGCTTTCGCCTTTATAAACGAAAACAGTTTTAACAATTTTCTTTTTAAGCGATCGCACCGTATGAAAACGTAGTTGAACAGCCTTTAAAAATCTGAGAATTGTGTACAGCCATGTTCGGCCTTAAGGCAGCACAATTATGTTTTAAGTACAAGGCCAAATACTTCTTATGCATATTCTTGAGTTAGTCAGGGGTTCGAAAAACATGAACAACTTTCAGGCCATGTAAAAAGGAGCGGTATTTTGGTGTGTGTTAGATGTACTGATGGTTATTGTTTGCACAGTGAGGCCAGCGCACTGGGAGTTTCTAGGCATGTATTGACGTACCTAGTCTCATCATCAATAGCCTATAGAATAAGCTACACTGCCTATCGCCTTGTTCAGAGCGTGGTATTAATCGAAACGACATAAATTGAAGCTCCCGCTTGGTTCTGTTTTCCCCATCGTGCTTGAAGCGTGGCACTGAGATCGTCCATTATCATTGGGTAAATATGCTATGTGCTGCAGAGTTCACATCCATAAAGCTTTCTAGAAATTTGAAATAGCTGGCGGCATTACCCGTTTCTTTTTCGGGCAATAACTTCTAATAGCATATGTCACATCAGCTTAAGCCAAAATCTATTTTCATCTGTTTTACACTATTCCCTCACCTGGTTATTTTCTAGTAGGCGACACAGACCAAACTAGATCTGCGATAACAGTGTGGTTTTTCGCTGCTAATCATTACAAGAAGAGTCCCTAGAGAACACCGCAAGTGTTTCTACCTATCTAAAATTCCCTTCTTCTAATAAACCTACGTTTTGAAGTTCTTTTTTTACCTTCAGTGTATTCGTAATGATCTCATCACATGTGCCCTAAGGAAACCCATATGAGCCTGTTTTACTCAAAAGTTCCCGTTAACACACCGGCTCTGAAATACGGTCACCTTCTCTGTGGCCTCTTGTCCTTTATCGACTTGTCTATTTTTCAAGCGATTGAACCAATAACAAAGCTCTGTTTGGCTAAAGGCAATTTTCAATGAATTTCACTGATGCTTCCAGCTTCGAAAAACAAAAACTATTTTACTAAGCCTTCATTTTCAGCGCTAAATATTTCTTGATTCATTACTTCTTCATGACACGCAGTCAACTTATAGTCGGAAAGACATCCAGATCTAATCTGCTAATTATAGGTAGTCTACAAGCTAATCGGAACTTTTGATTCGCTACCTTGTTCCGGATAGGCCAGTAGGTCATTTACATTGTCCAGGTCACTAAGCGCATCTAGATAAATTACAAGTCTGCCCTTTATATAGGCTATTTTCAGTTATAATAGGATTCTTCAGACTGCTACGGCAAATTTCGTTTGCAAAATGCGACTCTCTGCAGTTCTATTGTTATAACAACTTTTAATTTCCAAAGATGTACATTGGGCCACCAAAAAGTTAGCAAGCGTTTTTGGCTAGTTTTTTAGAAAATATATTCACATCGTATGTTTTCAGAGTGTAACGTCGCGCGTCTAAAAATACCCTATGAGATAGTGCATGCATTTAATAAAAATTGTTTCGCTAATCTTCTGAATTTAATTAGCCAGTTCCCGTCAAACTAACGTTGGAAAACTAAAGTTTCGAGTCAGGCAGGTGCAAGCCGTCACTCCATAACGAACCAAAGACGACTAATTTTTACTTTTTCTTCGCTACTCAAGAATGCGATCGAGGCCGGTTGCTTGATTCTTAAGTCCTGCACAGGGTCTAGCTAATTGAGGCTCGGAACGAAAGCTGTTTCAAGGAACTCTGTCGTTCGAATAAAAAGTCTTTCCAGCTACCAAAATCAATGGCGCAAGCAAGACTTTGGAAAATAAAATCAGACCACCTGTTGTTAACCCTTATTAATATGGCGTCAATCGATTTTGATTAAGAGGTATATCTAGCTAAAATGGTCATTGCACCTACACACATTCATTTTAAAAATAGGTATTTCTAATTGTGCAACATCGTGCCTACATTTAAAGAGTTGAAGGGCCAAATTTAACCTTCTGTGCTAGTCCAATTGATCAAGAAACCACTAACACTAGAAGAGTGAGTCTTTTAGATATTAGCTCTATAGAGATGCGCCAGTAACTTTCAGGTTATTCTGCGGTGACGTAAAGTTGAAAATAAGCTGCTAGCCTTATAGTTTAGGTTTTGATACCCTGAGTTTGGAGAAAGTTCTACATTTGGCCTAACCTCGATTGGATTTTTCAGTGACTATGTAACCAAATTCCAAAAAAAGGACAAAGAAGAAAATGCAAAAATATATATATATATATATAATCTGAATTGTTATCCATAAGTTAAGTACCAATAATTGCAAGGCAAGCTGTTATTGCTATGTGTGCAAATAGTCACTGCTTATTGAAAATTTCCGTTCCCGTTAACCAGTCATTCGACTTATGGGAAGTTGAGTCGTATGGCCGATGCTTCACACAGGAAAGCTCTTGAAGCGGTCAAAGGCGCTCGTACTGGCCAAAGCACCCGCTACTTGTCTTAGGGTCATTTGCACACTGGATCTCTCTTGAGCGCCGGCCCATGACTTTTAAGAGACCCAAGAACAGAACGAGCGTTAACGCGGAGTTGTCATTAGTTGTATCGTGAAAAAACAGGGCTTAGCATGGCCTTCGTTCTAATTGTAAGTAGCAGATAAGGAGAACGAGTCGAATAGCGTCAGAAGGAGAGCAAAGATGGAAGTTAGTATGATAGCGACGACTTAGTGAGCGCTGTCTTGACGCAGCAGCTTAATCACTCCGCTCTGGCGTCGTTACTGTCGTCAGCAGCGGCTGCTGCTGCTTCTTTTACCATAGCTACCACTGGTACTGCAAGTCTGTCCAACAAAGGAAGCCAGACTCCTTCCCTTTTCTCAACGCGCCCGTCCATCCCTCAAGCTGGAAGCACCCCAACTGAGTTACCCCTCCGGAATTTTAGGGAATCAATAAAGGGAGAGACGGACCGGCGCCAGCGGTTGCCAGCCAAGTTGAATAACTCTTGCCGCTCGTTATGGGACGCACGGCGGCGTCCTATAGCACTACCCTTGCAGGATGTCCTCGGTACGTCATGTCGCGCAAAAAACGAGAGTTTGGCGGGAAAGGGATTGGTCCTGGCCCAAAACCTGAGGCCTTGTGTCGCTCGATTGGCCGCTCGTCGTCGGCCAAGCGCCAAAACGTCAAGTAGATTTTTTAGGCGTGGCCTGCTGACAGTGCCTCTGCGGCTCCTGGTACCGCTGCCTTTCAAGAAAACGATTCCTGCAAGGAGCAGACCCCTACAAAAAGGAATTCAAGGATTGCCCGTAGCGCAAGACAGCGACGTAACACAAGAGTATCGTAATGTGATGCCGGCCTTGGTGGTAGTGGACCATGCTGCTTGTATTTGCCTACATCTTTGTCACCCTAATGGCGCAAACTAAGGATCATTTTGACAAACACACAATACCGTAAAAGGAAAATAAGTTCAGGTCATCGGCTGATAAACTATTATATTAATGTTTATTTAGATAATTGATATTCTCGAGACGCATTCCTTAAGGATATTTATCTTTCTTCAGTATTGATCTGTTTGTATAGCTTGCATTGCTTATATAGCTTTTCAGCACGTGCTAGTCATTGGCGCTATTCAGGTGCGCTTCTATGCCTGGCCGTTACCGTCATCCCTAGCGTTTCTGGTTATGCATCAGTAATCATAATAGAAGCAAATGGGGAAGTACAATAATAGAGTAGGAGCCCCGTAATAAGCGCTGACGATATCTTCGTCGATGCTGATCCTACCGTTACTTGCTTTGATAGCCTCCTGCTAGCGCGCGTCGTATTTATTGTGTAATGCTATACAGAGTTACGGATGCTGAGTGTCTATGCAGGTCATCTGTTGTAGCAGCAGCGACAGGATCAGTCCGGAAGTCTTTGTAGGAAACCGACAAGGAACGCAAATCGGATAGCTGAGAGGACGTGATAGAAAAGGAGTGATATTTGTCGGGTCAAATATCTACCTTGGACCCAAGTAAAGGTTTTTGTCATCGTGGTTAGTTTATAGAAATGGGATTTATATACGGGCGAAAAGAATGAACCTAAGGCTTATCTGAAGGGCAAGAAGAAAAAAAGCTTCACAAACGGATCGGCACAAAGGCAGCAAAGCTTGTGGGGCGACGTCATGTACGTGCGTGCTAACAGCTCCTTTTAGTGTGGCATTGTACTACAGCTTTCCTGACATCAGCGTACACCATCCACATTTATTCTAAAATACATAGTTATAGTTGACATACATATATTATTTTCTCACGATTTCGAATTCCGATAATTGTAACAATGTGATTGAAATTAGGTCAGAGAAAGGGCAGTCAATATGTGACAATCTATCCCGTGAGAAACATCAATAACTATATCCGTTGATTGCTTATCTGAGCAGTTGATTGAAGATTCCGTTTTAAAAGTTAACTAAGTTAATGTGTTACCCCCTACAGTAACGGTGTGACAAGACACTCGAAGTGACAACTCCAACCAAGGGCGCATTAGAACTTTCTTTTTGGCGGCTGAAGTATGTTGAATAGTAAAAAAAAAATAGAGAACACTTTTGACCACGTATACAGAACTGATTTTTTTCTCATGAGGTATAAATAGATGTAACCAGAGGGGCTTACCATGCTAGAAATATCGCTTTTCCCTTATTTATGTAGTTGTCTTTGAGCATCATCATGATGAAGAGATTATTCAGCGGCCCGAATAATCTTCAAATAAAGTTTAAGAAATCACACAAATTGTGCTTTGCGATTCTGCTTTCGGATCCTCTGGAATCGGTGCTCTAGCCATTTTCAAAATAAGGATGCCTTCGGAAAAGCACTGCCGCATTTAGCGGACTTCGGTATCTGTAGCATGGATGTTTGATCAGCTCTTAGCAGTGGTATCAAAGCATGGTATAATCTATGGATCCTGTTTTTTACAGCCACAAGCAAAACATCTATCTCTCCGTAGAATAATTTAACTGTGTAAGACGTCAAACCGAAATTCAGTTCATAGCGCCCATAAGATGAGTGAGCTTATTCTTATTGCCCTTGTTTTAAAGATGTTGAGGCTAATATGTCTTTATGAAATCCATTTGTCGCCAATATTCCTATTTTAAAAATTCATTCAATGCTCTTTAGGGTAGATTGTTACTTGATAAGGATTTGAAGGTAGCCGTAAAATACGCAGGAGCTTGAAATGAAAAATTTGAAATGAGCGCTAAATCATCCCAGAGATACACCGCCAAACGATTAGAGGAAAAGCAGTGAGAATGGCAATAGTTTATATCAGCCCATCAAGGTTTGACGGTCTTTTTTTTCTTACAGGGCTCACTTGCTGGCCTCGTTTGTTCACTCTCTACTGTGCTCAACGTACCTTCTTTCCGGCCATTCCGACCTCTACTGTCGTACTACGAATGGCAAATGCAAATGTGCTGAATTTGATGTTAGAAGCAGAATAATGAATGAGGAGGACGCCTAGGACAGGCGCATACGTAGACACCTACTGTCATCCCACACATAGCTAGACCAGGCTACCCTTATCAGTGAAACGAGGAGGTGTATCAAACAACGGCCTACGCCAAAATTTCATCCCCTCGAGAGGCCGTAAGGTATCGTAGTGACCTGAAAGTGAACTTTACTTTCGTGTCCGTTCTTTAGGAACCGAATAATCTAGCTAGTCGTTTAAGCAAAATTCAGTTATGGTTAAAATATTACCAATCACTGTCTCAATAAATAACGCAGCTTGCGTCCTCTGTGATGATGCGACGTGCACTCCTTTCAGGCAATGCCTTCTACAGCCAACACACGTCGCTCTGTCGACAGCGACCCCTAATGCTCATCAAAGACCTTACAAGACAAAAGCTGCCCCTGCGACAAGACCTAATATAACCTAATTCTCTATATCCACCAGTCTATATTCCACCAGTCTGACAAAATACTGCACCAAATACTGAGGATCGTGCAATGCAACATAGGGGTATATATCAATTCAGAGATGTAGTTTACACAAGCTTCTGTGAAAAGTAATACTCACATGCTATTGCGGTCAGCATCAGAAATGGACCCGTTGTTATCTGCAGAGGCAATTAAATAATAACAGACAGCTTTCTTCTTGCTCGCTCACCCATATTTTCAAAACTTCTGCGAAACACAAAGATGTGCTTGTGGGAACTCGTCGTTTACGGCAGAGACCGATTTCCACACTTGACAAGCATCTCAAGCAAAAAGCAATTATTTTTCCAACTGGAAAGTAATTGATCAGTTGCGGCACTGAGCCTGGATTTCAATCTATTGTAAAGTCTTTCGGCGGATGTTTTTAACGTTTAGACCAATTTTAGGCACGTTTTCCTGAAAGATCGCTTATCTTTTTGCGTAGTTGCAGCCTATGCTGGACCATGCCGTAGTAGGCGCCTTTCACAGCGATGTGGGGTCCCTTCTTCTTTGCTGTCCTTTCTATAAAATGCAAAAGAAGCACACCTTTTTTTTCAATCCCAGTCGCTCCAAAACAATAAATGTAAAATGGTACTTTATAAATATGGCAAAGTCCTCCAGAGCACTGATGAAACTCACCGAAACAAATCAATTTTACAAGCTAGGTACACGGCTTAAAGTGTATACGTGATAACGAGCTCGAGCGTGTGCATGTCATGGCTCCCGGGGCGGTTACTTGAAAGGATCCCAAGTGCCGGAAGCTGTAAAACTTTCTTGGTGGAGGGAAACACCTCGTAATATTAAGGTGAAACAGCCAGTATCTAATATAGTCGCAAAATGTGGGCCTTTGGTATTGATTCCTCATAAAAGCTTTTATAAAATTTTACAAATACGGAAGACCCTTCAGTTCGCTCAAATAAAAGCTTATCGTAGTTCATTCTTCATTAAAATTTTTTTGTGGCAGCCCCGCTACTCCCTATTCAAAATGCGTATCAGACTCTCGTTGATCAGACGGCAACGGCTAAACTTATGAGCGTGTTCTAAGTTGTTATGCTCCGATGCCACTGTAACGTCCCATACTACAACTTTTTGTCGCGGACAAATGGCACTACTGTATGACGATTTTGGAGTTCGGCGGACAACTGTTTTTTAAAAAAGGTCATTTTGTTTCTAATACATTTGAGCCTATCTCTCAACAAAAGGCTAAGTTGAATAAATGTGTATTCAATTTTCCTTCCTCAAGTTGCTTAGAAATAAACTCTATGGGAAGCACACCCCGAATATTATCTATTAGAAGGTTATTACACCCAACGGTGTTAGGATGTACATTAGCTAAATCGTTTGTCAGGGCACTCGATCGATGTGCAGAAGCGGCAAGGCCAAACTGTCTGCCAAGCTGCCCGCATAACCCTTTGGCCGATCTGTGAATCTGATCTAAAGGCGATTTGGCTGGAAGGGAATCCGATAAGGGACTTGTTGGAACGCTACTAGTTTTCTTAGAGTATCGCTGCTCCTGTGGCCACTACGGCCTAATAGAGTTTATTTTAATTTAAATAAAAAGCCACATTTTATCTTAGTTTAATTCCTTCGAAATGTTTATGTCGCTCCGAAGTTTGGGAGCTTCACTTAAGGGAGCGCCCTTTAGGAGCAGTTATATATACGCGTTTCGTGAACTCAAAACTTCTCAGAACTTTCAAGCAAAATAATCGTATGGTGAGCTAACCATTAGTGAAAATAGAAACATCACTCTTTTGAATCTATGGTACATGAGAATAGCGTACAAAGCGCACATGGGTTCGCATAATTCTAATCGTAAGTTCTGTGTTCTTGCAGCTGATTGTTTATAACAATCGGATAATAATTGCTTTATTTTGGAGCCTCACGCTCATATATTTGTTGAAACTACTGCGGTATCCCTTGGAATTCTTACGTGGACGTCGCGGTGGTGACATAATTTCAGCGTGCATGGTCACAACATAACAATTACTAATAATTTCTCTTTAGTCATCAAAATCGACTTCGGCTACTATTTCGGCCCTGTTATGGTTGTTCCTCATTTTCTCTTCTCGTCTTTGCCTTTCACCTCAGGCTGGGAAAATAGCGTCTTAGCTACAATTAAATCTTAATCTTGGGGGGCCCAAGATCGACAAACATCTGACTACCTCCTGTCCGTTCTTCCCGGGTTGTCCGTGCCGTTTTCCTCCTCCAATAAGCATAGAATTTTTTTTTCAACTGAGTTGAAAACTGTCCATGCATAGTCAAGGTTTGTGTGAGATAATAAGACTGTTAACCTTGCAATCGATCATACCACATTTCCATACCTGGAGTGATTTCTTCATCTACGCAACCTTTGTGTCCTGTATTATCGGCAAAACCTTAGAATTTCGTTTTTTTGCTGTTGAAAAATCAGAGCGGTCTAGAGTAGTCTGCCAAAGGATAAAACGGCAGCATTTTGGTAAGAACTAATGCAGTGTCTGTCGAGTCGGTTCCGTAAGCTCGTTATTGGTTCTCGCTCGCGAAGCTACCGCCCTTTGGTCCTATTCCTATTCATTTTAGTCAACAATGTCATTTCACGCACACCGATACGGCATGTCAGGCCGTCGATTTGACAGCAGTTAGCGACTGACAGGTCTTTTTCCTCGTCTGTCCTACCCTTAGCAGAATGTTTTTGGCCTGCTTTAGGAGCCTTTTCAGGAGCGTGTGCCGTTCCAGTGAGCCCAGTATGCAGGACACTCTTAAACTACATGACCGAATTATTCGTCTTATTGTCTTAGTCCTCCATTCTGATATTGAGGCCATTCCTGTTTATCTTCGTCTCGTTAAGGGGTTTGCCATACATTTATTTTGCTCGACGGCAAAATTATGGTCAGCCATCGAGCTGTGAATTTCAGTGAGCGCAGCATCGGCTGTTGTCTTCAGCTGGTCTTCCGTACAAGAGTTATATGTGACTATAGGTAAATTATATGTATAATTGTACATTACACATATGATTCGGCGTTACTCGGCGAGGGTATTGAAAACCAGTCGTCGTAGCCGATCTTCCACAGAGCCGGTATAAAGATTTTAGTACAGCCGTAATAACATTGCAATTTGCAGTGCTAAGCACGTTTTTCACATTTATTTAAATAAAAAGCACAACATTTCACGTCCGGCTTAGCTTTTAGTTTTCCACGAATGCAACGTGTAGAGCCTTCTTAATTAGCCTAAGTGCAGACCTTCCTCTTATGAATTTTTCTTAACTTTTATAGAAAAACAGATAGGCCGACAATTCTCTTTCAGAACTCTTTCTGTGGATTAGCGCTAGTTCTGCTAAAGTTAGAGACCTCTGTTCTTTGACAGGCTTGCCAGGCATTGAAAAAGTTGTGGCCGACGAGTAATCAGCATCTTGATAATTCCTACTGGGGCACCATCAAAACTAAAATGCCATATGGGAGGCATATGTTTCATCCGACCTGTAAGACCAGTTAGTTCCTTCCAAATTTTCTCTTTGCTACGGCGAGTGAGTTTTTTTAACTCCTTACAGGTTACGTGAAGTAAACTTAACAAGGTAACCTCGTTAGCGAAATATCACCTTGCTCTCATAGGAAAACGCTCTGCGACAATGTAGACTATTCTAGCCTATCTCACCCTTCCACCAATATATTGGCTGCATAACGGCCACTTCCGCTAGCTTCTGTACATGCTCTAACAAGGATACGTTATATCTGCAACTTAATCATAATATTATACGGCATACCTTGTTTACTTCCTTTCCTAAAACCGCCATGTTTATTTCCTGTTATCTGCTGCCTGGATGTTCTCTGAGATGGGTCTCTAGCGCTTCAATACGAAAGGTACGATATCTATGGCGATCTCAAGTAACTTTCTTGAGAACACTCAGATTCGTTATGGTCTGCAAAAGGTTTCAGCACACCATGGTGAGATCTATGAACAGCTTTTGCCCGCTGTCATTTGCGGAGGTGGAGGTGAGTTCCGTTCTGTCATTTAGCTACGGCAGTTCTTTTTTAGCCATCCAGCAGAGAACTGTAGTCCCTGGCTGACGGAGCCGAGCTTTTCCATACCGTGGCCGCTGCATTGAAGCTATCCGGCTATAATGTTCTTCAAACGGCGAGTGTACCCTCACACTTCCAGCAGATTTTTTAGAAAAGGGAGCCACTGTTCTTCGTGGAGATCTGACGAGATATAATTGTATGAATGTTACTTCACAAAGTCTCATCCATGTAAAATCCCAATATCGCTTATTATCGATTGCAACAACAAGGTTCAAGGGTACACACTCGTAGGACTGTCTTATACCTGTTGTCAGCGGTACAGAGTCTCTCTTTTGTCTTTGTTGGGTTCGGTCGGTAAGTACATATCTAGCACGTATGACATCATTTAACATACCAAACGTACTTTTACTGTACTTCAGGTCTAGTTGTGGTGCCTAAAAGTCTGACATTGTGATTCAATGTGGGCCTTGATTTTTCCTTCCAAGGTGGGTAAGATGCTGCCCGACTTAATTTCTTTGTCACCCTATTCCTTCCTGCCCAACGGAGATCCACTGCTTTTTTTCCGGTAGCTGCAGGTTTGTCATCACAGTGGCTCTTGCCTTTTCTCTACTCTGTTCCGCCTTGTACTTCGGACAGGAAAACGAGTGTACGGCATCTTGGCTTGTAACAGCCGTAGCATGGTATATCTCCTTTGGTATGTAGCTAAAAATACCGTATTTGTACCGCCATTAGTGTAATACTGTCCCGTTATTCCCTTTAAGGCAGCTCAAAACAGACACATAGTCTAGGCATCCATTCCGTCGACTCAAAAGATACCCCTCTTGGTCAAACGATTACCAGCTTCAGCTTTTAAATGATTTATAAATCTAGCCAGCGGCCCATTAATCAGCATATTTTTAGGGCTCTTCGAGTTTGTACATACCTCTGAGTTCATATGAGTCTATATATTTGAAGGTGTCTCTTTTTTCATGCCTTCCCGTATATTTTTTGAACACAATCTAAAACAGGTTCGTCTATGTCACGAGAACGTTGACATGGACATTGCAAATACTTTCTAAAGAATAACCTCCAGGAAGACAACCTTTCCTTTTCTCCACAATTAGGCTGCATGTTGGTCAGTGTTTTTAATCATTAGGTTGCTAGGGAAATCCTGTCTTGTAACAGTCTTGATGTACAGCGGTACTTTTTTCAGACAGAAATTGCTTCTTATGCCTAATGCTAGTGGCCAGTGGAAACTGTCCTTTCTCTGAAGTCTTTCACTCTTACCTGTTGTTACCGCAAGCTCCATAGCCATTTTCCAGGTGTAGACCTCAAGGATTTCTGACGTCACTGTACTCATCGAGCTTCACTGTGGTGTAACACATAGCAACAATTCATTATAATAAGTTATTTTAGAATTTCGATAATATGGTACTGTTTACTACCTTAAGAACGAATTTTTGCATTACACAAGCATTTTTCAAAAATAATTATTACAATAATTTTTTAACTACTAGAAAGCTGTGTCGTGTGACCGAATAATGATATTATACACATAACTTGCAAGGACATAATATAATATTTTACCCTTTAGTATGTGAGTGGTTCTGAGAAATTTATACAGTAACTTACCACCTTTCATCGGCTGTAAATATCAAACATTTAGGATTGAAATCTAACAATAGAGAAACAATAACTGGGCATCTTCTGCTGCCGCAGATGTTCAACTGTATCTATACGATATGATATATATCGTTGATAACATAAAATGCATCAACTTATTGCAAATCTTGGGCCTGTAACTGTTCTACTGCATCTTAAGTGCAGCGCATTGTAAACAACAATTTTTTATTGTTAATAATGATTATAGTGCTATATACTAGGGTCGCATTGAGCGATAAGGTGGGAAACTACTTATTTTCGCCATAGCCTTGAAATACTAACTTCTACTATCGACTGATGAAATTATACAAACTTTTACCATTATGTGTAGCCAGAGGGACAATACCTCTCACTTGCCCCAACCACCGTAATAACTCGGAGTCAATTTGAAAAGATTATGTTAGCTTTTTTCCCCTATGAACCATCCCATCTTTCTCCTGGTGATCTCAATATAAACTGTGCAGCTTCTGATGTTGAAATCTTAATTGCAAAAAAATAAATTTGCACGTCCAGGTTTTCTTCCCTTAATTGATTTCCCAGACCACGTCTTAGTCGCCAGATTGATTTTGTTTCCCACATCTCTAGCCTATCTAATAAAATACCCTATTGTTACCTGCGCTACTTATCTTCCTAGCTCCACTTATTCCTCCCAGACCATATTTTACTAATTCTATTCGGGTGTTAGCAAGGTATTTAGCGTTATAAATTATAATAAATTCCATCGGTCTCTGAGTACTGAGACCTCGGGGCAATTATTCATGGCTACAGACCCCCATGGGGCGGATGATATCTTCTGATCGACTCTTGCTGGTTACTGCACAGCCCGCCTCTTTTAGTCCTTGCAAAGGTTCCTGTAAAATTCTAAGGGCTACGGTGGACCTCTCAGTTCGACCCTGTGCGTTATGATTTTGATCATACAAGCAAAAGGCATCAGTTAATTCATAAAACCCCGTTCTAAAAAGCCTTTCATTGTCAATTATTCAGGCAGATATGTATGTCTAGAGCTACTTTAAACTAAAAACCAAAACTACTTTTACTCGATCTAAACTGTAGATTACCCGTGATCCTTCAGCTGACACTTAGGAAATTATCGACTGACTCTCTCTCTGCGAATGTCGTTGAGATTTTGCTCATGCTTCCTTGTTCACAATTAATTTGGAAATAAACTCTGACTCGTCATATATTCGTAATGCTTTGTCTTTCTTCAGAGTTCTCCCTCGTACTAACTCAGTTCATCCTGACTCGCTAGTCTTGTTTAGTCCCTGCGCTGTTTTTTTCACTCTAGCTTTATCCCATATGACCCATTGGTTCAGTTCTAGTTTTGAAGTCTACGGTCACCGTAGAGTCAGCCATGAAACAGCAGCACCATTGAGCCCCTTCTAAACCCTCAAACTTAGCATATGTTTTCTCTTATATTTCATAGCACTAATATTTTTTCTGTCCGTTGTTGGCTTCCTTTAAATGGCTATTCTTTTTTCCATTTACAAGGATAAAAATTCCTCGAAGATGCTGCCTGGAAACCGGCACCTTTATCTGGCAGAAAACTTCGAACAATGAATACCTGCTCAGGTTCGTGCTCTTCTCTATCCTCCCACTAGTTAAGCTTTCGAAAGGCTTTCCTCACCTGGGCTGTCTCCTCAGGATGTTGATGTCGTCGATAGTTGGAATATTCTCTCACGTGCCTAGAGCCTTCGACTAATCATGCTGGTTTTATCCAATTATTATCACAGTTAACGACACTTGTTTGTGGCTTTTTTGGACATACAATCGATAGTTTCATTGAAGTAAACAGAAGAGAGGTCTGTTTAATTCAATGCAGCTTCGAAAAGCGTTCAGGGTACTGCGCTAGCTTCTGTAATATATCTTCGCTTTTTTCTATATGGGAAATCGACCTGAAATTTATGTCCATATCGAGCACAGCTTTTATGGATGATACCACGTCATAGAAAGCATTGCGTTGCCAGTGACCTAGTTTTGGTTAATTCATGCGTTTCAAAATATTGGCTGGTAAGTAATCCGTTCCAAACATCTTTATCCCCTTTCTTTCCTTTTATCATTGATAACTGCCCACTGTATTTTAGTAACATCATTCCTTTTTTTGAGACCCGTGATACATTGTAATTTCTCTGGGCAACCTCATATTAATAATTCTCTATCCAACTGTGTTTATGTTGTTTTCAATCTCTCCTACTTTAAGTCGCTCAGGCTACCTCAAATACTAACTTAGCTTGCAGGTCCTTTATTTATTTATCACGCTTACAAAACAGGCTTCCACCTTTTAGTCGATCAATCAGTTCACCTTAGGCCTCCTCAACATGTATCCTTACGGAGTGGTCATTCATTACTATAATTGTTGAAACATCTTGAATTAGACATCCTGAAAACTGCTGAGGTAACTTGACCTACGTGCTATACCGACGTTGGTGACGAAGTATACTTTAAGATAAATCAAATTGCATTTAATTGGGCAAGGTATTGTTTTGGGATCTAGCTGTACATTCAAGCGCATCGATTATTTAAGCTACGAGCGATTTTTTTCAACGAAACCATATTTCCAAGGATTAAGTGTGCATTCAAGAGATGTTTCCAATATGTAAAATGCAAACAATGAATCCTTTTGCTATAAATCTATTGTTATTATCTCTATGTTTATCATGTACCCCTGTCTCTTTTCATTGCCCAAGAACCTTATTTAAAGTTCCATTGTCATAGGACTTTGAACGGAGCGGAGGTCCTGTCAAAGCCCGGTTTTGTATATATGCCGTCATAAGATTAGTGCGATGGACTTTCAGCCTGCTCTATGTATGCTTTGCTGAATCTATGTCCTTTATCTCGTCCATTGTGTATTATTATACATCGCGGCAGATTTGAAATTGCAACAATGAATGCGATCTTAAACCTGGAATCTATCGGTGAAAAAAAAATATCAATTTCTTCATTGATTCAACGAAATTCATTAATTAATAGAAACTTAAATAGTAGCTAATAATACTGCAGGCGGTACTAGCACCATTCTCTACGGTCCTATTACGACCGCTCATTTGTCATTACGCTTCGGATATGGAAACTAAATAGCGGAGCTAGAATTATAATATTTAGGTCTGTTTCTGTGGTTTACGACAGGTGTGATTGAATACATATTTTGTTTAGAGGGGTAAAGTTCAGAACTCGATGCCCTTCTAAGACACTAATCAAAATGTAACGCGAAAATAATATTGGCCTGCGTATGAATTTAAGGAAGTTAGATACAAGCTACAAGCAAACTAAATGGAGGCACGTATATTACCGGTAATTGTTATTGTAGCACATATGCGGTTTACGATCTTCTATAAGCTGTCGTTGAAGTTTGCCTACGTACCGCTCTGTTCAAGCGCGTGATTCCTTGTGATGCAACACCGTAAACTCAGCAGTACAAAAACGTTCACTTCGATTGCTCACTGACTTCAAGAGAGCACCAAAATTCTTTAAGTCATAAGTTCTGTTAAAGTCGCCAATCGGCCCGCTTATACAGAATTTGTAATGCTAGCGTGTCAACAGGTTTCTCGCTCGCACCTGATCAATGAATTCCACATATGATGTTATATGTAGAATAGCTTGTGATTTTTACTGTGCGTCATTGCGCCTATTCGTCACCCAAAATTCAGGTCCGCGTTTCAGAGAGACATTCAAATGCGTAGAATTTAAAGGTTGGACAATTGAGCCGCAAGCTA